>NW_009626360.1:0-8466 GCF_000690535.1 Cariama cristata
CAGTGAGCACTTCCGCCAGCTCCCTCAGCTCTCTTGCGTGGATCCCATGCACCCCATAGACTTGTGTGTGTCTCTGGTGTAGCAGGCCACTGACCATTTCCCCTTGGGTTATGGGGGCTTCACTCTGCTCCCTGTCCCTGTCTTCCAGCTCAGGGGGCTGGGTACCCTGAGAACAACTGGTCTTACTATTAAAGACTGAGGCAAAGAAGGCATTAAGCACCTCACCCTTTTCCTCATCCTTTCTCACTATGTTGCCCCCCCACATTCAACAGAGGATGGAAATTCTCCTTAGCCCTCCTTTTGTTGCTAATGTATTTATAGAACCATTTTTAATGTCTTTTTTGGCAGTAGTCAGATTAAGTTCTAGTTGGGTTTTGGCCCTTCTAATTTTCTTCCTGCATAACCTCACAAGACCGTTGCTGTCCTTCTGACTTCCCTGCCCCTTCTTCCAAAGATCATAAACTCTCCTTTTTTTTTTCCTAAGTTCCAGCCAAAGCTCTCTGTTTAGCCAGGCTGGTCTTCTTCCCTGCTGGTTCGTCTTTCAGCACATGGGGACAGCCTGCTCCTGAACCTTTAAAGATTACCTCCTTGAAGAGTGTCAGGCCTTTCTGGACTCCTTTGCCCTTCAGGACTGCCTCCCAAGAGATTCTGTCAACCAGTCTCCTAAACAGGCCATAATCATGATTATACGATTATATCATCAAAGTTTGAGGATTTCTTCCTTAAAAAGATAAACCTCTGGGGCAAGATCTGTAATTTTAAAAAATTTATTCAAATAATTCCCATATTAACTGGATTAGCAACATATATAACTACTACATATATTTATGGCCATTGTAAACTTTTGAAATATTTTCAAACTATTATATATTTACATATGCATGCACATATCCTTTGTGGTAGCAACTGAAATTGTATATTTTATGTGTTTTATTATAAAATGTACATATAAATCCATACACATATCAGAAGTATTTATAAGATATAAATGAAGTCCACAGTGACATTTTTGTAGCATAATATGACATTGTGGATTTTGCAAATTAAATTAGCACTGCATACTTACTGATAAAATATAATTGCATTAACTCCACAGACTTATGAAGAAGTAAACTATAAACAGGCATTTTGACACCTGATTAAGTCTTGACAGAAATCCATTTATATGCATTTTAAAAGGTGTGATTGCAGTGGGTAGAACTGCCTATATTATCCATAAATTTTGATCTACTTTTATTTGCCCACATATTTCCAGGTTTGCTGATCATGTTTCTGAGAATGTTTGTTTTCCCATAGTTGAATGTGGTTCATCTCAGTATTTGTTCTACATCAGTACAGCATGCAGTACTTTCAAGTGTTCTGCTATTAAGGGCAAGTAGCTCTAACAGTTGTGGCTTAATTTTCCTATCTGTAAAGACAATAAAGTATTCAGCCACTGAAAGTTCATCATTGCTGATGACAGACGAAATATTTATTGGCTATACTACTGCACTTGTGGTATTTTTCCTGCGTCTATGATGTTTTCTTCTTTAGCCTTTTCTGTTAAGGGTAAAGTTGTTTCGTAACCTATAAATACATGGCATATCAGATGTGGTAAGGTGAACTTCAGTATGCAATTTATATTAATAAATTAGAAATTTTTTTAGGTGTCATGCAATGGACAGTTTTTCTATTAAATGTCAGCTTCAATATTAAAACTTACTAAATTAAAACCAGCACTCCACATAACAGCGCAGTTTGGTCTTTTTCTTTCATCACTATCCTGTTTATACCAAAGTATAGTGTTATTTGCCTGCTTATGGCTGACATTTATAGACATCTTATGTGCTGTGTGCACATGACCACATGTTTTAACTAGATGGAATGTTGATTAACTACTGGTTTAAAACTCTCAACTTTCAAATTTGCTAAATACAAGAACAGCTGTGTCTTAGTATCACTGTGATGAAGAAAAGACCTCTTTCAGCCAGTAATTGGTTTTGTAGATCCCCGTCTGTGATGTATTCTGGTGATACTGCTGAGGACAGTCTGATTTATAAACATCAAAACATAACACTGAATCTTAACACCGTTTACTGAGACAGAGTACAACCTTGTTTGATGCATAACTCTGAATGTCACAGTGCTGCAGAGGGCATAGGTTATTGATAACTGTATGCCATGAAATACAGTAGCAGCAGCAAGTTGATCACAACTTGGGATTTTATCAGATCAACTTTATTGCCTTATCTCAATTTGCTATTTTTAAGAGGGAGATGGGGGATATAACTGTATTTTATGATAGAAGAACTTGTATTTGTCACCTTCTTTCTTCTAACAAGGCAGGAATAATCTCTGTAACAAAGCAGCATCTTTTTTAAGGAGAGATACGTGATAGCTCTTTTTTAGCTAACTTTTTAAAAGGACCAAATATGAACATACTCTTCCTGAAAAATTCTGGCAAAGCTTTTATAATGTTTTTGACTGAGATCAGCAATTACCCTTAGACATTCTATAATGTTCATGTGTGTTACTGAAAATTACTAAAAAGATTGATATTGTGACAACATTAGTAACAATCATTGCTGGGAAGCACTTAAATACTATGATAAGAAGTTTGTTATAAAACTTCAGAATACCATTCAATATGTGTGTATCATGATAATAAGACTTAAGGAGATTTACAAAAAGAATTGAGGATTTGTTACAGTACTCAGACTTTAAGCAATGAACCATATGAAGCACATTAAGTTGTTTATGATTTAGATGAGTACTCAAAAGTCTTCATAAATCGATTCCAACTGGTGTCTATGAATAATCGCTGCTGCTGTTGTGGTGGAATGTATTAAAGTAATCAGCATGGTAAGTTCTCCCTGTTTTCATAATTTCGTTGTCATTTATTCCTTCCCCACCCCAGTCTTGCTTTATCTTGAATATTTGTAGCAAAACTGAAACATGACATTCAGTCTCAGGTGTTCCTACTGATTCTAAGAGTCATCTTGGAGAATCACCATAAGAAAAGCAATTTTTTATTAAAGGCATTTTCTTAATGACACCATTACTAAAAGCAACATTTGAGAGTGCAGAGGGATTTTTCTCCTCAGGTGACACAGGGACACATTCAATGTTTTTTCAAAGTAGATAAATTGTATTTTAACTTAGATTTAAGATATTTTCTTCTGATAAGGAACAAGACAGCTCTTACCTCATTTACATCACTTGGTCAAAGTTGAGGATCTGGCATTCTCAGTCCACTGAGTGTACAGAAATCACTGCAAGTTACACATTTTGTCCCAGCATCAGTGAGTGATGAAAAATTTATCTTCGTGACTCTTCAGTTGCTCACTCCTTACTGTCTGACAAAAAGCAGAAAGATTCCCTTGACTGTAAACCTGATCTACAAGAAATGTTTTCAACTCTCGCAAACAAAGCAATTAGAACTGCTATAGATTGATTTGTCAGTTTCATCCCATTGAATATGTTTCAGAACTCACATGTCGTTTATATGTCACATGATTTTTTTTTAGCGAACAGAGTGAACTGCTCTCTACTGAGGTTTGGTTTTGAATTGCATAGTTGATTTGGTGCTTGTCACCTTACACAGACTGTAGTAGCTGAGAAAAAACAAATCAGTTTAGAGCAGCCAGAGGGACTAAATTATTGTCTTCCTTCACCCCTAAGAAAATTAATATGAAAGATATTTTACTTCATTTTGTTGTAGAGAATGGTTCCTTATGTACAAATTTAGTTGGGATAGAAAAAACAAATTGCCCACATAGGATTAAAAAACAATGTCATTTAAAAATTACCCCTTATAAATCAAAACCTAGGTCTATTAGAGTTTCAGACCATAAACATTTCACAGAAACACAGAGTGGTTGAGGTTGTAAGGGACCTTTGGAGGTCATCTTGTCCAACCCTCTGCTCAAGCTGGTTGTCCAGGACCATGTCCAGGCACCTTTTGAATACCTCCAAGGATGGAGGCTCCACAACCTCTCTGGGCAGCATGAGCCAGCACTTGGTCAGTCTCACAGTAAAAAAGATTTTCCTTGTATGCAGATAAAATCTCCTATGTTCCTGTTTAAGAATTCGTACTTTTTTTCTCCAAAACATAATGATTTCCCCTGAAAGAATGCAAAAATAATTCCTCGCAGCAAAACACGTTACTAACCACCCAGTTATTTTATGCTGTACCCTTACAAGCAACTTTTCCATTTTATATGTATAGCATTGTTTTCCTTTACTTATTAGACATGAATGGAAATGGGACATGTTCTGTTAGCAGAAAGAGAAGTTGGTCCACAGTTTTCCCAGAAAGAACTTTGGGTTTACTTGCCTCTCCTAAGCTGAGTCCTGCCTGAACAGTAACTGGAGTGGATCAGATCATTGTTGTGTGTAAATCAGCATAGTGATAGCACTGACATCACTTATTTATGTTAGCTGAAGGTCTTGTTTAAAATATATTGCCAAAATTACTTTATTTTTATTCATTTGCAAGGGGAAGGCAAAATGTATAAAATATAAGTTACTAGAAGGCAGTGCACTGATCTAAAACTGCGAAAAAATGGGAATAAGGATGGGACCAGGAAAAGTGTGGGAATAAGAATACGAGGCTGGGCATATTCTCAGAGGATGAAACTATTTTCATCAGTGAGGCAAGCAACACAGAACATGCATTCTGCCTATTTGTTTTAAGCTCAATTTAATATTACCAGACTGAAAACGAAGAGACTTTTATAATCCAGAGAGTGTAAAATAAATGAACGAAAATGTAGTGTCATGTCTGATTTCTTAATTAAGACAATTCCTTTAAAAGGTCCCCACTGTATTTTCAATTATTTTTAACAAGAGAGATTGTTTTGTTCAGAATTACATTATTAAACACATTATGTATTACAGTAATAACATCAAAATATTCTAAAAGCTGTAGGAAGCGTCCCATGTGGTTAGAAACTGAATAATTTTTACAGTGATATGGAATTAGAAGACAGTTTTATGGAAAACTGAAAGTACATTATCAAAAGCCATAACAAACAAATTAAAGAAAATACCAACATTATTAGAGAATGAAGCATTAGTTCTGCAATCAGTTAAACAGATATTTGATTTTGAGCAGATAAGTAAACCTATAAAGGAATCTGCACTACTTATATGCTGAAAATGAAGCTCAGATGTAATTGTTTGCAAAGCTGGAACCTGTGATTTTTGCTCTTCAACTTAAGCATGCTGCTTTAATAATGCTAAAATAAATATTGTTTATGTATCCAAGTAACTTTAAGTATGGCTGTAAGTCTAGTCATAAGTTAATAATGGGATGTGACACAAACAGATAAATGTTTGAAGTACTTAAGCATACATGCCAGTGGCTGACAAACATAGTTAAATAAAGAACACAATATGTAAGAGGAAAACATAAGAAAGAAATCTTAGAGCAAAACCCAATGAAGGGATGTAAATATTTCCTATTAAAGTAAAATTGCATACTAAATGTGAGACCTTTAGGCAATAATATTACCGCACCATCCCAGGAGCATCCTGAGCTTGTGCCACTACACTAAGACTATAACATGAAAGAGAGAGCTTATTTTCATTGTCTCAGTTACAGCAAGTATTGAAAAGACTTCAGTTTCGAAAGCTGTATTCAAATAGAAATTCCCTGTGATTTCAATGAGAGTTTGCCTAAGAAAACAGCATGAAGTAGGAAAAAAATAAACAGGACAAACCAATGTCATTTCTACATAATTCCATGTCTCATGTCCCACCTGAAATCAGTGACAGAACTGGATGCTACCAATCATCCTTTTGAGCTACCCCTTTGAGCAGGTATAGCTGGAGCAAATGGGTAGGCAAAAGCAGTATCATGACATACTCACTAACCAATAAAGGCTGTCATGGGAAGCAACAGTGTGACGGTAAGGATGGTACAGCTCTCAGGGCTCTCCAGTCCCCAGCGCAAACTCCAAACACAGCTTACTATGGGACTATGGAGTGCAAGTTAAGGACACCCCCACAACCCCTCCCAGACTCTCTTAGTCCACATCAGGGAGTCAGTTGCTCCTTTTATGCATTTTTTGCTTCATTTTATGTAGTTTTTTATTCCTCCATTGAGCTGAAAGGGAAAGAATGCCAGCCACAACAGAACTCTAGGGAATTTCCTTACTGTCAGCACAGAATTTCACAGCACCAGCCAGGTTTCAGTAGCGACTGAATTAAAGAGGGACGGGGGAAGTATACAGGCATGCCTTTTGGGACCTTGGTTGCAGGGGTGCTCTGGATGATGGAGGGAGCTTCCATATCACTACTCAGACTATTTCGGCTTTAATGTCCTTCAAACCTCTTTCTTTGTTCCTCAACAAGCTGGTTTCTGTCCTCTAGTAAGAGCAAATAATGAGACCTATTTTAGCCTCTGCTCAGAGTACCCAGCAGGAGGAGAAATTCTTCCCTATTCCCATCTCTCCCCGTTTGTACTGCTGTTCTCTTGGCAGAGACAACCTGACGCAGAACCAGCAGTTCTGTGATACTACTTTCCCTAGCTGTTTACAAACTTTCAAACCCCCATATGGTGCCTTCCCTAGATCCCCTGCTATTTCCATCATCATTCACAGGTATAAGTTATATAGGCCTAATACTTTTACCATGTTTAATAGACTACTTTGAACTATCTGCTCCAGTACAGACATAAAGCCTCTAAACATTCCCTGCTCAACAGTTTTTAATTTAATTCACAGAAAAAAATTACTGTTCCTTACTCTCTGGGATTTGACCCTCCGTTTATTTGTGTGAATAATGAAGCAAAGAATTCTTACAGGCTGTCAGCTACAGTATCTGTCACTAACTTTTCCCTCATCCCTTAATGTCTCAAGCAATTCCTGACAGAGCTCTTGGCTTTTTATATATTTAAGTAGTTTGTCATGTTTTATATTTAATACCCTTGCAACAGTGTTTATTATTTTAATTCCCAGTTTTGCCATTCTGCATTTCTCTTGCATATCTGACCACAAAACCTGTGAAAGCATCATGGACATAACACCTAGAGATGTAAAACCTTGAAACGCTGAAAAAAGAAGAAATGTAATGCAGCAAACAGTCAGGCAGATCCCTGTTCCTTACCTAGGTCCTTAGGCATTCCATGTTGACAGTAACGAATGAAGAACCAGTTCAGATAAAGTCCTCTCAAGCCCTCCTTTCTTTCAGACTATTTTAGATAAAATTATGGAGAAACGGCCATGGATTCTACAAAACATTGCAGAATCCCTTCTTCTGAGCTTGATTTCACTTCAGAAACTTTCAGTAGGGTTTTAATTTGGTTTGCAACAGAATCTACAAAGCCTCTAAATCTCATGGGGTAGTGCTTGTCTTTTCATAGTAAAGACTGACTCCTTCCCTCCTGGGAAGGTACCACACTGTAGCCCTCCAGGAATTTCTCACATTTCGTCTCAAGGAAGAGCCAATCTCCTTGTATGAGTTCCACCTGCTCAGGAAGCCCCAGCCAAAACACAGCAAATAGAGAATCTTCTCTCTGTTTCTCAGCCGTACCCTTTTGCAGGAAGATAACGTACACTAATCTACAAAAAAAAGGACAAAAAATATTGTCTGTGACAACAGTACCTGTGTAGATTTAGTGTAATTCAAAACCCGCCAGTCTCTATGTAGACTTGTGATTTTTATCTCTTGGGACAGAATTATTAAGTAAAATACTTAGGCCATGATAACTTTTGCATTCCTCCTTCTTTTTCTCAGTTATTATCATGTTCTTCATATTACTTTTTGACAGATATACTATTGCCTTTTTATAAGCTGATATGTATATTGAATGAGAAAGCTATAGAAAACTCTATCAAATAATATAGCTCTTACCCGATTTGCTTCATGAATGCTACCCAGATGCAATGTACAATTTATTTAAAAGATTTTCAAAACAGAATTTACAAATATAGTGCCTTAGAGTAACTCATGGAAGTTATTGTTACAAGGCACTGAGTCCTACTGAATTTCCCCTAAAGCACGTCAAAGAAAATGAAGGCCTATTAGGAACACTGCAAAGTTTATTGTCACCTTTACTGGTGTTTATTTCATAGAATCATAGAATGGTTTGGGTTTGAAGGAACCTTAAAGATCACCTCATTCCGATCCCCCTGCCATGGGCAGGGACATCTTCCTCTAGACCAGATTGCTCAAAGCCCCATCCAACCTGGTCTTGAACCCTTCCAGGAATGCGGCATCCACACCTTCTCTGGGCGACGTGTGCCAGGGCCTCACCACCCTCACCGGGAAGAATTTCTTCCTAATAGCTAATCTAAATCTTTCCTTTTCCAATTTAAAGCCATTGCCCCTTGTCCTATCACTCCATGTCCTTGTAAAAAGTCCCTCCCTAGCTTTCTTGTCGGCCCCTTTAGGTACTGGAAGGCTGCTCTAAGGTCTCCCTGGAGCCTTCTCTTCTCCATGCTGTACAACTCCGACTGTCTCATCCTGTCTTCATAGGAGAGG
>NW_009626361.1:0-1578 GCF_000690535.1 Cariama cristata
TACGGCTCACTTTGTTCAGAGGCGATGTTCTTGCCAATGTCTCAGCAATACGGGATGATGTAAGTATATCATCCATTATTACTATTTTCATTCTTGACACATGGAAAAATTAATTTTCTTTTAAAAAGTGATGTATGAAGAACCCAGATTTGCCTGAATAATATACGAACCTATAATCTGGCTGTTACCCTTTGTCTGAAGCATTAACATTAGCAGAAGGCAATTTAGGATGATTGCTTTTAAGTTGTAAAGCCAATGTTCAATTAGAGCATGAAATGAAAGACTTATCGCTAGTACTGGCATAGAGATTTATTCTCAAAGCATTTCTTTTCAGCCATAAAGATGCTGGCTTTGTCGAAAGTGACATGTTTAGAACAAGCCACTTTTGTCTAATATTACTATGAAAAATGGTTTGGAATCAAACATTTTTATATTTAGGATAATGACAGCATTTTGTTATAAAAATTCAACCTCGTGCTTTGAATTTCAGTCACTGAGTTCGGTTTGAGGAGATTTCCATTCCTCTGGTGGGTCCTGCGGCACCGCAGGCTGTAGAGGAGCCTGCTCACCTTCTCCGACACCTCTTTCACTAGGGCGGTGGTAGTGGAAGCTGCAGTGATACCACGAATGTTTTAACGACCAAACAGAGCTCCTAGCAGCCTCCCACAAGTCTGAAGCTTTGTGGGATCCCAAAATGAACTTTCTGTGAATCAAGACTTTGTGAAATGCGGGGGACCAGAGCTATAGGCAGCCTTCTTCCAGCAAGCAAAGAAGTAACTCCAAGTTCATGCCTTGTCAAAAAAAAAAAACAAACCCAACAAAAAACAGAGAAGTGTGCCCAAGTGTGGTGTCAGAGGGGTGTCCACAAGCCCGGCTGGCCCTTGGCTGCGCGTGGGGAAAGGCGCAGGAGTGGGCAGCCAGGCTGAGCCGCGTGGGGAAGCCCGGGCTCTGCTTCGGTACCTGCCGGCGGTGTCCCCAGCGTGGCAGGCACAGCTCGCGATCCCTTCTCTGTATGCTAACCCTGGGGCTCTCAGGGTGCTTCAAAATGGTAATTCCCATTTTGTTTGCACCTTTGGATGGCCAAGACACCAGGCTTTCTAGTGAGATCTCAAGAGAGGCATGGCGAGGGATGGATTTGTGAAGATCCAGCAACTACAGCAGGAAAAACTGTGCACACAACACATGGGGTTTCACTGGGGAAATAAAGGAGAAAGCAGTGACAGATAGCCTGCTGGTACGTAATGTCATTACACAGCAGCCGGTCCGCACGCCGCATAGGGCTCTTCAAGTGATTGCTTTGTCCCAGATATTGCTATTTTCTGCATGCAGTGCCATTTCTTTGCTGTATGCTCCCCAGGCCCCAGCGTCCGTTCGGCCCCGTGCTTCCCAAAGGGAAGTGGTACGCGGTCCAGCCACCGGCTGCAGACTCGGGGTTTGCGCTGGACGATGCACAGACAGCGGCTGCTGCAGCAATAACAAAAAAGGCCACTTTGCTGCTTGCTGTGCCACCGGTGCTTGGAAATATCTGTAGGGCATTGCTGGGGGTGAGCAAGCCCCAAGCCACATGCGTCAGAGGGG
>NW_009626361.1:1608-11920 GCF_000690535.1 Cariama cristata
GAATGGAGGAGGTGCACATCTGTGCAGCCTGCCTCTCCCCAATTCCTGACAAATCAGAAAGACCCCTAAGTGGAACTTAAGGGATGCTGGGGCTCCGGGAGCTGCGAGAGCAAGGCCATCGGGGCTGATCTCTGCCCGGGAGAGGGGAGCCCTCCCCTTCGCTGGCTCCCATGGGGGGCAGCCACGATCCGCCCGGTCTCAGGGAAGCTCGCCAGTACATCTTGTTCCCGCTCGGCACTATTAATTTGGCTAAGCGGTCAGAGCTGGCAACTCGTCTGCACAGAGTCCTGCACTGAATAATAAGCCCCGACGTCGAGACACAAGGTAGGGCCAGGATGGAGCAGCCAGCACGCTCTGGGAGCTGCTCCTCTCTGTCTGGCGCTGCCCGCCGTGCCTGGGGCTCTGGCACTACCATGCCTCTTGCCCCTCCAAAATGCATCACTGTCTCCCTGTTTCTTCCCTCTTTACAAGCTGTGTTCCAGACATCCACGTGCCTGCTCTCAGCCTGGAAGCACAGTACAGACCAGCAATACAGTCTGCTTGGGTCTTAGGGTGCCGATATGGAAACCCCAGGGAAAAGATTAAAGGAGGAAAAGGACATAATATCTCCAAGGGAAGTTTATTCCCACAAAAGAAATTGCTGGGTTCATTTATACAAAGCTGTTTCTCAAGGCTGTAGCGATTATCACCTTGCTGAGACATTTTCCAGTTGCACTTTGCAGAGGTCTGGATGGATCAGGATTACACCTTGGTTCTGGGCAGCCTCTGGCAAAAGTTTATACAGCATCAAGAAATGGAAAAAAAAGTACTAGAAAGTTTCTCGCAGCGAGAACATTTGTCACTGAGACATTTCATGGAATAAACTCTGGGCATGGGACCAAGAGAAGTAATTGGACTGGCCATGCTCCACGTTTAAGATACTTGTCTTGGGCTTTTCAAACGTTGAAAGAATATCAGGTCTTTCTTCCAGAGAGCAAGGAAGAGAGGGATTGATGGCATTTGTTTCTCAGGCTCACATATCCTTTAGGCCTTTACACCAAAGCCATGCTGTTTCATCCCTCGAAATGCTGCCAGCATGAAAACCTGCTGTCTATTGCTGTCCTGAAAGCCCTGCAGCCCAGCATGCCGCCCGCAGTGCCGCAGGAGCGGGCAGGAGCATGCCCACGTGGGAGTCACGCCGCAGCACATCCTGAAATTAGCCCTGGAGTCGTGTATGGACGGTGTCTCCAGAGAGGCACCTCGCCACACGTCTGTGGCTCAGGAGAGCCAACAGAGATGTTTTCAGGATGCCTTTTGCTGGCGGCTTCCCCGGGCCGTCCATCTGCCACCTCGGTCCCAAGGGTGCCTCCAGACTGCTGTGGAGCAGACAAACCCCAGCCCTTTGTGCACAGCCCCCCCCATCCCTCCCCAAATTCCCGACGTCTGGGAAAGGGCGGGAAGAAGACAGTGTGAAACACGGTGGGAACACTGACAGGGTAGGGAAGACTGTGGCTGGAGCTACCACTGTGCATCAGGAGATGAGGAGACCGCAGGTGGATCCAAAGGAGCTGGGGACAACGAGCCAGCTCACACACTGCCAGCTCCGCACAAGGACAAGTTTGTAAACGCCTCTGCTTCTCGACTCCATCCTGCGGATTAAACATTTGGGCTGGCGCATGCGATGGACCCTGCTGCCTGCTGAGCTGAGCACCCACCCATCTCATTTCAGGAATGGCTCCCGTGAGGATCTTGGGCCGCACGGATGGGCCCAGCAAGAGGCTGAGAGGGAGCTGGAGGAGAAAAAATGCAGATCCACGGCTTTGGGGTTCACCTGGGAGAGCCCCAAATTTATCCTCATGCAGGCAGCCCCTCTTGGTTTGCTGGTCTTGCGGCTGGTTTTGGGGACCCAGCTCCTGTTGCCGGTGTGAGGTGGCCTGGGGGGGCAGGGGTGGGATCTGCCTGCGAAATTCGGGGTCCTACAGGTCCGTGTGTTTGGGAAGACCGAGTGTTGCTGGCCGGGGCAGCAGGGGAGAGACCGCGGCGGCGGCGTGCAGCCCAGCCTGCACCCGGGGAAGCTGCATCTCCCTGCGCTCATCCCTCAACCCAGTGACTCCCCAGGCTCCTCTGGCATCACACCGCCATTCTCAGCAGGGATCTGTTGATTTGGATTTTTTTAAACTAATCCTCCATACTAATATGCGCCTGGCAGGTTTTGAAGTAAAATAGGAACTGGAGCCACCAGTCATCCGAGCAGTAACACAGACGTAACAACAGCCCTGCCATTACGGGACCTGCTGCAGTCCCCGCTGAGATTGCCCGTGCTTCTTAGGGATGTTGTAAGGATCAGCATATTAAAGACTGCAGCTAGCTGATGCTGTATTGCCATGTAGGTAAGTACTCAAGCACAGATTAATTGCTAGCTTCAGGAGGTAATTAAAGGGACTCAGCCCCCCTTCCAGCCCGGGCAGCACAGACCACACGTCTCAGCCCGTGTGCCTGCAACTGCACAAACCCTCTGCCTTCTGAACTGTGGCAGCGAGCTGAGATGGATAGATTTACACAATATTTGTTTGCCAACAGGCGATCCGCCATCAATATTTAAAGCTGAATGAGTCTCAAGAGTGGGATGAAGAGCCCTTCATAAGGCAACATCCATCATTTTGGTTTTTAATTTTGCGCTTGCTCACTTGCTGCACGGCGTTATATGCACATCGGGTAAATGAATAACGGATAAATAATTCACCGAATTGCTCAACCTCTTGGTTCTCCCAGTCATCACGGAGCTTGGGTGCCTTGCACAGGGATCCTGGAGCTACCAAGTGCGGGGAGGCGGGTTTCGGGGGTAGTGCCACATCGATGCGTTACTCAACACTTCTGAAATCCCTCTGCTAACAGCTGTAAGACCACAGCAGCCCAGCTGGCTCTACAGAGGCATGTCAAATCCTCTGTCCTCCCAACACTGCTCAGGAGCTCTGAGGAGTCTCAGCAGCCCCAGACACGTCTCTGCTCGCTCTGTCCATGCAGTGGGCACCGGGCACCCGTCCCCGCCACTCCCAGTGCGTGGCAGGGGGGCCAGCAGCACCGTGGGCAAGGGCCCAGGACATTTTGCTGCACCACCTCCATGCTCCAAGGGCAGCCAGAGAAATCCCGGTCCTCCTGAAGCTGGTGCCGAAACTCTGCTGGCCAGGCAAGCAGAAACGTCAGCCTCTGACACCAGCGCTGAATGGGGAGGACGGGCTTTTGTTACCCTCTGGGTTGTTTGGCACGAGGGCCTTGGACGCGATGCTTCACAGCCCTCACAGCACCTTTTAAAGTTGTACTTCTGGAGTCGAGGGTAAAAGGGAGAATGCTGCCAGTGTCTGCTCTAGGAAAGGCAACGAGACCAAGGACGCAACGATGCCGGGAAGCCCTCCCCACACCCTCTTGCGAGCCTACGAGCTGGCTGCCCCCCACCCCCCAGCCATAACACATTTATTCCTCCTGTCCCTCCTGCGTACCGGGCTGCTGCCCAAGGTTTGGCAGGGCCCCTCTGCTCTAACGCAGTTCTCTGCTCACCCTTCGCTTTCTAGAAACAACATTGAGGACTGCAGGCCATGTATGCCTGGTTCAAATGCTGCAGGATCATTTGCTGGAGCACACAGAAGCCTTATCTGCAAGAAACGCTAACAAACGTGTAACTGGATGCTAAGAGCATGATAGGCATCGAGAGGCTGCGGAGCAGGGATTTACCACGTGCAAATTTTCTGCCAAGCTTCTCCGGGGACCAGACACTCATCCTCACCAGCCCCCCCAGTCACACTGACGCCGTTCAAGAGACCTTCGTCTGCTTCAACCCTGTCTCACCCACACAGCCATAACCTCTCTCGTGCCCAGGGCGCGCAGCTCTCCTGCCCTTGGACTGGGGCGACGTATCAACGCTCACAGCCGAACCCCAGGGCTGGGACACCCAGACGGGCCCTACAAGCTGCTGGTGGCCAAAAGCAGAGCCACGAAACCCCCGGAGCCCCGATGCCACGGCTGGAAAGGCTCCACCTGCCCATGTGCGCCGGAGCCGTTCCCGCGGCAGAGACACTGCCACATCACCGCCCCTTTGCCATGTTGGCACGGCCAAGGCAGCAGCCCAGCTCTGCCTCTCGACCATCAGCACAGCGTCCACCTCTGTTTTGAGACCTCAGCCTTAGCCTTGGCCAGACTTCCCCAGCGCACCACCAGAGAAACTCCAGAGACTGGGGGCGAGCAAACCTGCCAGAAGTGCTGCAGAGCTTCCCCGGTCCAGCTTCTCCTTCTGGCCATCGACACACAACTGAGCTGCTTGGGACAACCTTGGTCCCCAGCCCCGCGCTGGGACCTGTCTTAATTTGTCGTGGCAAACAGAAAATCAACCCCATGTGTTTGGTGCAAAGGACTCAGCCGTTCCTGCTGGAAGATGTGCAGGAGCTGATTTTTCTCCAGCAGCGATCAGCAGGCTCTGAACCTCTGTAAAGCAGCTTGCTTTGTGCTGAAAGCTTTACAGCTACGCCAGGACTTCTGCAGCCTCTGGTCCCAGAGGGATGCGCAGGCGGTGTCACCTGCTCCAGAGCAATCTCAGCCCCTCTCTGCCTGCAGAAGTGCTGCTCTGACGTGGCAGCCGTGGTCCAGGTCTGCTCGGGCTTCAGACCTGGTTTGTGAGAGAGTTGCCTCCGTAGCTTTGAGTATCTCTGGGTCTCCAGGTGAGATGTTAGAGCTCATCAGCTCCACCTGGTCAGAGCGAGCCAGTGGGACACATGGCAAACAGATTTCCAAAACACGGAAAACAGTTTTGGTTTTCCTGCAACATGCCTGCAGTAAACAGTCATTTCCTGAAGCTAGACGACCTCAGCACACCCACCGTAATGCTTAGCTGGTGTCGGTGAAGGTATTTTCAGACAGCGGGCCACCAACATACAAAGCCCGTGTACAAGCCTGGGTCACAAGTACCCCGTAACATGACGCAGCACAAGGGATGCCCAGAAATGCTTTTGGCTTCCCCAGGCAGCCTTCTGCTCCTCTCCTCATGCCTCTTCTCCTGTATTCCTCCCAATTGCAGCTGTCACACAGACACGCATGGAAACTCACGGTGGCAGTGAAAGTGTCGCTCAGCTTCAGTGAGAAACCCGCGCAGGAAAACCCGGGGCAGCCACGTGCACCCAAGCAGCGGCAAGGGCTAGGAGAAAGCCTTTCCAAAGCACCCCACCGGGAAAAGCCACGACCTCGCTCCAGTCCCTGCCGTGCCGCTGCCGTTTCAGCACTAGCGCTTACAGGGGACGCAGAGGTGAAATACCCAAGGTCACCCTTAAGGCAAGGACCAAGCTCGCGCCGAGGCAAGGGGGAATATCTCCAGCTCCGGTACAGCCTGCCAGTAAAATCTGACATTTTTTTTGGACAGTTTTTATTATCCTTTTTTTTTAAAAAAAAACACCAAACAACCAACAACAAAAGTAATTCTTTTGGCAGGGGCATGGAGCTGCGTTTTGCCCTGAGAAGCGGGTCAGCACATGGTAGCTGAGTCCATGAGTAAGTGGAGCGGTGTCTTTAATACGCTGCATGGATGCCTCTTTTAATGGGAAAATTCGTGGAGTGGCAAATGGGCAGAGAGCAGAAGGCAGTGGTGTAAGAGACCCCTTGCCAGCCCCCTGTGGACAGGGCTCCCAGCAGGGACCGGCGGGGCCAGGTCTCCGGCCAGCGCTGTGTCCAGGGCGGGCACGCAGGGGTACCAGCGGGGATGGGGCAATTCACTCCTATTCCTTCCCACCCCCCAATCCAAGGAAGAGAAACGAGCTCAGCATCAAAGCAAAAGGCGACCAGATGCCTCTGCCTCCGTGGTTCGTTTTGTGCTGACCTTTAATAATTGCAGAAGGGGAAATGGGCTGGTCGGTTTGCATTAGAAGTTCACTGAATTGTCTGGTGCTTTCTCCTGCTTATCAAATCCAAGCCGCTTGGATGAGCCCAATGAGCAATTAGTGCTACAACCTACAGCCAGAAATTTTAGAAGTCCATTTACATATAGTTAGGAAGGAAAATGTTGATTAATTTGTTCTGATATACTCCAGAAAAAAATGCTCAAATAGCGTCAGGGAGCTCAGGCAGATTATAAATTGCCTTGCTCAAGATTGTAAATATTGCATCTGTGCCTCCCCGTGCGCTTTAAAGACATCTTCATGGGCTGTGCCTGTGTGGAAGAGATTTGTTTTAATATTTTACCAAGGAATGCATATTTCATCTGCGTGGTGCTTGCGAGGGAGGGATTTTTTATTTTGCAAAGCTTCTTCAGCTGCGAGGAGAGCAAGTGTGGACAATACACGGACATGCAACTGCAATAAGCCGGGACGCTGCAGCTGCCCTGAGATGTGATTAAAAATGCACAGGGCAGGAGTGAAAAAAAAAAAAGGAGAGCAAGAAAAATGGAGCAGGCGATGCCTCAGCGATGAGGGAAACAAGGCACAAAGCACGGCGCTGAGCCTTGAGCCTCTCATCACCAGAACTGCGAGGGCACCAGAGGCCAGCCGAGTCTGGGCAGAGAAGGACCTTTAAACAGTGGCTGCTGCTAATTCAAGGCGATCACCTCTCACCATCAATATCCAGGCATTTACTGATCAGGGCTGGCATGGCATTAACATCAAGGGATCTTATGTCTGCATTTGCATCCGGGGACGGTCAACGAAATACGTTGATCCCTCCAATGCAGGAAGACAAAGCTTTAAGGCACTTGGACCTGCTGATGGCCTCTCGTGCAACATCAGCAGCTGATATCACGTTTTCCCTTTTCCTCTAAGGAAGAAGCTTCAAACTTCAAACAACTTTTTGACCACGAGGGTAACGGATTCAAGCTCCCTGGCCTTGTGGAGTGATCTTCACTGACCTCTTATAGGTCACCCACGGTCCCTCACAAGTCAAAAGCAACGTGCTCGGCGCAGGATGATGCCCAGGCTGTGCAGGGCCCCGTTTCTAACGCGCAGCGCTGCAGCGAGCGTTTGTTTGCAGGGCTCTGGGCTGTGCCGGCTGATGCTCTCCCAAAGGTCTGGTCTCCTCGAGCCTGGGGGCTATGCGAAAAGCTACATTTTTCTTCAAACATAGCCAAGTTTCACCCTATACGCTTGCAGAGAAAACACTGAAAGTGTGAACTGGGTACAACCTAGTGGCTCCTGTGACTGATGCACAAGCCCTGCATCGTCACTAAACCCACGGTCTCATTCAGGGGTGCTCTGGCCCAGGAGGTTTCTTGCCCTCTTCACCAGGGCTGCCTGAGTCCGCACCCCTGCACCGAGCGGGGACAGCTGGCTCCCCAGGAAAGTTTCTGTCTCCTGCAGCTCCTTGCCATGGCAGGCTGTAGCTACACGTGCTCAGCAGTGTGCACAGCCAGCTGCCAATAATGTATTTGCTGGGAGAAGCAACGAGACTGGAGCCTGATGCATTTGAAGACCAGAAAGCGAACCCACTGCCTTGCCGGAGCCAAGGATCCACCTGGACAGAGGGCTTCCCTTCTCAGAGAAAAGAGACAGCAGCGATGTCCCCGGGCCCCGCGTTCCCAGTCAGACCATCACGCTCGTCCTGGAGGGTGACAAAACCCCACGAGACCCTACCAAGGCGACAGCTCCAAATGCCAGCAAAGCTGCAGACCTCAGCTGCAGGACTGAGAGAAAACAGGGCTCATTCTGTGCCACAAGCAGCGTTTTAGGGAGAAAGTTAGGAAGACAGACTAAAAGAGCTGCCTTTTAAAGAGCTGATAACATTTAAAGGATGCCTTGAAGAATTTTGTCTATTTTTGTGCTGTGAGCTGAGCTCTGCCGATCTAAATCCAGATTGGCTGTGCTTCACGAACACAGCAGCCCGAGTTCAGCCTGGTTTAGCTCTGGCCTTTTATCCTTGGGAAACGTGGCCTGCTCTGGAGATGGGAGGAAGCACGCAGAAAAGAACAATGCTGTGAAAAACTCCAGGAGTTGAGTCCTTGAAGCCAAAGAAACAGCTATGTGCTTGCAGGGGGTAAAATCCACATGCTGCTAACTGCAGTTATCCTGAGACACTGTGAGCAAATGGCTAATTCAGCAGCCAGCCCATCCACCCAAGGCAGCTAAGAAGTGGAAAGATGTAACAGAAATGCTACCAGGGATGGCTTCGGCTTGGATGGTGATACGGTTTGCCTGTGTTCAGTCTGCCACTAGCAGCAAGATGCAGGACATGCTGAAGACCTACGCAAAAAAAGGGTCCCTTTCCTCCTTGGAGACCTCTCCAGCTTCCAGCGCCTGATGCCCTCTGGCCCTCCCAGCGATATTTGTGCAGGTTGCAGAGATGCTTGCAAGCCCTCTGCAAACTGGGCTTCGCAGGGGATGCTGCCGTGCATCACGGCAGTTGCCTGGCCAGAGCGAAGACTGTGTTGCAGGGTCTTTGCAGAAAACCAGATCCAAGGGCTGGGATAACGCAGACGGAGGAGGCAGGGATCCCCAGAGCACACAGCCCTGCGGGTTCGCACCGGCACCTGACCTCTGTCAAGGCCTTCAGCCTGGCTGTGCTGGGCACTGGCAAGGTTTCAGAGCAGCGCGAACACCAAGCAAAGCCTGTATGCAGCTGGAAAGAGCCCAGCACATCGCTCCTTGGTGCTGACCCAGGCCTTGCGCTGAAAACTCTCCATGTTTTTATTGCACACTGCTGTGAGGTGGAGCGATGCTGTTATGCAGAGAGGAGACATGAGACACAGCCAACACTTGTCTTCTGCAGGGGTCAGCACAGACCTCAGCACCCTGAGAGCCCCCTCCTGACGCACCCTCAGACGCATCCCTCTGGTGAGCTGCCCACGGCTGAGCTGATGGCCCGGCTTCTAACTCTCTGACTGCAAACACAAAGCGCCAAAGTAAGGCAGAGCGTTGCTCCGCGCTGGAGCGTCCCCAGGCTTGGATCAGTACGTGCTGAAAACCACCGCTCTGAATGCTCAACTGCACCTAAAATCAACTGGTTGTATTAAGTGGGGCCAGAGGACCTGCAGCTGCCTCCTCAGGAGCAGTGGGGGGAGAAAAGGTCTTCTGCTGTTGCACAGTAGCGGTCCTGCGGTGCGTCTTCCAGGTACCAACGGTGTGTCTGGCAGACATAATCTGCCTAAAATTGTCCACACTCGTGACTTTAACCATGGTATTTCAGTGGATCACAACCTTTACCAGCTCTCTGCAATGCAGGGAGTTGCTGCTACCTGCTGGGAGCTGGTGGGGAACGATGGGGATGGTGTGCATGAGTCCTCGGGGCAGGGGACATCTCCCCCCAGCCCCTCCCCGCCAGGCTGCCCAAACCCCGCTCCCCCGGCCCACGACGGACGGCTCCAGAGCACGACCATCTCCACCCTGGGGCAGGCAGCCAGGACGAGGAGCTTGGTTTCTGCTCCTCTTTTCTCCTAATGCTCTCCTTAGCGTTTTAAGAGCTCCTGCTTCCATCTCCTCTCCTTGGCTGTCAGCAACAAGGCTGCAGGGCACAGGAGGGGCAGCGGGCAAGTGCCCCCAGGCACCCCCTTTTAGCCCTTGGGGGACAGCGGCGATGTCCCCAGCTGCTGGCCGTCAGCTGGAGGCCCCCAGCCCGGTGGATGGCAGTGGGCCAGCCTGTCCCTTCCTCCGGTGAGCGCGGCTGCCCCCAAGCCGTCCTGCCGCAGCTCTCCTTTGCTGCGAGAAACCGCGCACGGCGTCCAGCCGCAGGTGTTCGGGTGGGCACACACCCTGCCTGGCCTCCAGCAGCCAGCCCCCGAGGGAAAAGCCAAATTGCTCTCCCCAACGCAGAACCTTGTGTCTGGGTGCACAAGGGAGGTCTCCAGCAAAGGCCAGGCACTGCCGGCCGGGCACTGCAGTGACCGAGTGTTTACTTGTTGCCTCTGGTTTCGTCCCTGTCAAGTGGCATAAGCAATCAAATCAACATTAATAAGGGCATTTGGTGGAGGCTTTTAGGTTCTTATCTTGCTCTTAATGATTCATTCATCTTCCCTCGGCTCTTGCAACCCAAGCCCTCTCCATCTCTTTCTTCCTGAACAAAACCTGCCGGGAGCCACCCCAGGACCTCTCAGCGCTGTCTGGAGAAATTAAAGGGGCTTGGGCTCCGTACCGGCTGCGAGGACTAAAGGGCTCATAAGGGGAGGATGATTTCTCTGCAGAGGCACACAGAAAACCGCCGTGTTCGCTTGAGCTCATTATTCTTAATTAGCAGCTCCACGGAACGGAGTAACCAAGATACTCCTGCCGCCACCACGTTCAGCCACACCGCGTTTTGTGATGGCATGCTGGTGCCATCCTCGCCAGCCCCCGGCCCCCTCCCACCACCACCATGGAACGGAATGATGCCTGGCTCC
>NW_009626361.1:12009-13659 GCF_000690535.1 Cariama cristata
CAGGGACAAAGCTCCCGTGGCTGAGGGGCAGGAGCCACGTTGTGCCCCACACTGCTCTGCTCCCCCCCGGCCGCAGCCAAGGTGGGAGGGAGCTGCCTTCACCTCTGCCTCGTGTCGGCCTCGGCAGCTCTCACCCCGGTTCCTCCGGAGCGGAGAAACCCTCCAGCGCATCTCGGATCCGTCAGGCAGCTCCCCCTGCTCCTTGACGCTGATTTATGGTCTTCTTGTCCAGCTGCCAGAGGAACCCTTTATACCAGATAGCTTTTATCTCAAAATAAGCCCTGGAAAAATACCACAGGCTTTATTTGTCATTCGCTCTGGGAAAGTTTTGAGCTAATAAATAAAGTGAAGTTATTTTAAAGGGCAGCAGCTTTCCTGAAAACTTAAACTCAGGGCTGACAGAAACAACAATACCTCCATTGCCTAAATACCCATAACCTCAGCTCCTGCAACATTTGGTTTCTCAGGCTACAAAGAACAAAACTTTGCAAATCAAATTGCTTCACGCTCACGTAATTAGCAATTATCTCCCTGGTGGAAAATGATTCCCCCACACAATATTTGGGTGAATCACACCCGAGTGGTTTTTTTTTTAACTTGTTTTTCGCATGTGCACACACACAAACACAGAGGCACATCAGGATCTCGGCCAAGTTCTCCCCTTTTATCTGCCCTTCATTTCATTGCAGTTCAGACCAGAGGTGTCAGATCTTAAACCGCAGGAGACTTCCAAGCGTTAAAGTCGGTATCGGCAATCCCACTGCCCCGCTGACACTAAAGGAGAAGTCAGGGACGCGGTCCTGCTCCCTGACACGGTCAGGCCAGGAGACCCCAGGACAGCTGAAGAGTTCCCACAGAGTTTTGCAGAGCGTTTTGCAGTCCTTGGGCAAAGAGGGGGGAGCGCAACCCCCCCGTGGGGGTGTGGAGGTGCAGGAGGTACAGCATCGTGCAGGAGAAGGGCCCTTCACCATCAGCTGGGTTTTGCACCCTCGTTTTCAGAGGACAGATCAGGGCTATCACATTCTCTGCCAGGACTTGCTTTTGCCTAAACCTCACTGGAGCAGCAGCCTTGTCAGACGGCCTTCCAGGAGTAGCCACGTTTCTCCTCATTCTCCTGGTCCTGTGGGAGCAGACGTGGCCTTTCATCCAGCTGGAAAAGTTGGCAGGATGATGAAAAAATGAATGGACCTGGGTAAATTCAACCAGTGATTTTGGCCAAGATCAATTGAGTCCCCCTGCTCAGGACACTAACACAACCATAAGCACTCGATGGAGCCATTAGAACACTGTATATCCACGCACATATCTATGTTTTGATAGCAACTCATGAAAAGCTGGGCTTCAAAACCGTTTAAACTCTTGAATTGGTTCATCTCCCAAATTGGCAAGAAAACCACAAAGAACCAGACCTCACGCTAGCATAAACCAGCACTGCCTTCACCATCCTCTGAAAAACACAGCCTGAGGGCTTTGCTCTGATAGAGAGGGTTTATTTAGACTTTCGATCTAATCCAGGGCTCCCAAAGGCAAAATCCCCGTGGCCCTGCAAAGCAGCATGGCAGCTGTACCCACGAGAGAAACGCAAACGGGAGCCACGGGAGGGTTTTTGCTTGCTTTTGCGACCGGCTGAGACAGGGACGTGTGGGAGCA
>NW_009626361.1:13729-17627 GCF_000690535.1 Cariama cristata
AGGGAGAAGGCCCGGAGGGGTCTGGCAGGCAGGGCTGGGGTGCCGGGAGCAGGAGGGGGTTACGGCCGGGCCGTCCCCAGGCGGCGGGGGCCCGCAGCCCGCGCCAGCCCTCTCCTCGTCACTGCGACGCACCGCTCACGTTAGAGGGCTGTTGGCTTTTCTGCTCACCAACTGAACGGTTCACGGGGTACCGACGGCTTTTTTGTTGGGACTGGTTTCCAGAAGGGAAACGTGACTTTACTGAAATGTGAGAATTCTGAATTCCACCCCCGACACACACATCGCAATGCTGCTCTGGGATAAAAAAAGCTCACAGTCTGTTTTTATGTTCTCTTTCCCCTCTATACTATTTAACATCGTTTCACAAGGGCTCAGTAACAGTACACATGATACACTCCGTTTCTCCCAGCACGGTGAACCAGAATTTTATGTATAAAACTGTTAGGAGAGCGGCTCCTCACACTGACTGAGAGACCAGACCTCACCAGAGCCAAACGCTCCCCCCTTGGCTTGTCATCAGGTAATCTGTCACAAAGGGACTCACGGAAGATGAAGTTAGCTTACATTTTTTTTGAAAACATCACGAAATGAAGGAACGTGGCTCCTCTCAAGGCCAGTCTAAAGCTGAAAGGCGACAGCACAAGGCAAGCGATGCAGCAGCCCTCGCCGTGCTCACCGGAGGGGCTACCGCTCCTCTTATTTCAGGGCAAGGGGCGGCCAGAGATCCCCTCCGCTTTAACAACAACTTGCTTGTCTTGTCCCTGGCCTCCTCAAGGATTCCCAAAGATGCCGTCCACCCTCCTCGGCTGAGGGAGGCTGTCTGGGTCTGCAGTGCTGGAGTCGCCTCACGACCCACTGGAAAACAGAGTCTGGCCCAGATCCCCCATGGACGGCTTCCTTGGCTCCAGCGGGCAGCGGCGGTCTATCCCCCGCCAGGAGCTGGCTGCTTGCTCTGGGGGGGCTGGACGGGAATCAGATCCGATCGCGTCCTTGCTTATTTGGGTTTCGGTGCATCAAGCGGGGCAGCTGCTCCGTGGGACGGGGGGCCGATAGCCCCAGGGGGCCGATAGCCCCACGGGGCCGTGCCGCTCTCAGCCTCATTCGTCTGCTGGCACAGCAGTATCAGGCCTTCGACATTCTGGCATCCTCTCCTGCCTCCGGCTCACATGTGGCACAAAAATTTCCAACTTTTTTCTTCGGTGTACAAAGTGGCTTTGTGCAGTAACCAGATTAAATTTGGGGATGGAGTGAGCCAGCAGCCCGAGGCGCCTGGTGTCAGGGCAGGAGCTCTGAGGATAAGCCCCCTCGAGCCCTCCGTGCAGCACTCCCTCCTGCGTAGTCAGATGGCTCCAGCCCGCTCCAGGCCCCCTGAAAGGACGGTAACGAACGCCGCTTGTCGATAGTTTAGAGATCTGAGAGAGGCCGCCGATTTGAAAATAGCTCAGAAGTGGAAAACACGGAGGAAGAATAAATGGTCAGTTTTCAAGACAGCAAGCTCACCAGCGGGGTGTCGTACAGTTGCATGGGAAGATATACAGCGCTTTGTAAATTCTTTGACAGCCTGAGAAAAAAGCCCATATACACAAACACACACATCCCTCCATAGATGTATGCATATCTATACACATACAAACATGCATATATACATGTATATGCATACTCGACTTAAGCTCAGGGAGAACTCTGGGAATCTTCAAAGGCACCAGAGAAGGGCGAGGGAGTGGGAAGATGAAGTCTGAAGAAATTAATGCAAAGCAACGCACACATCAATGGGAAAAAACCCAAACTACTCCTACACGCCCTACATTGTAAATCAGCTGTAGCTGCTCGTGAAAAGGACTTCGCAGCAGTCCGCCCGGTGAAGAACTTCACTCTGACACCAAGAAAACAAAAGAAACCCTTGGACGTTCAAACAGTAGATTGAAAAAAGTAGTATCGAACCTGCGCGGTGACATTCGGTAAATCTGCAGCGAGGGCACATCATTCTGTCATTTTCTGTCATTCCACTTCAGAAAGGGAGAACATCAAGTAACAAGGTGACAACTGATAAAGGGGTGCAGAGATTTCCATAGCAAGCAAGGCTGCACACAGTGGATTTGTTTAGCTTAAAGATAAAGCAATATATAAAAGGTCTGCCTGACACTTCTCATTTATCCTTCCTTGACACAAGAACAAGCGATCTCTTGGTGAAATTAAAAAGCAACGGATTTAAAAGAAACAAAAGGATTTTTATATTCTCACATAAAGCATGCCAAATTGTCGCACTAACTGACAAAGTACTTTTGAGGTCAAGAGATTAGTATGATTAAAGACAGAATCAGATGTTTAGGTGGAAAATACAGTTACTTTAAATGAAAGTTTAGAAAAAAAGCATGCAAGCCCCTGTGTTTTTATGAGGAGGTATCAACAATATGCTTTCTCATTCAGTCCGGCTCAAACAACTAGGAATAAAGAATTGGTCCAAAGGTGCTGGAGGAAGGTTCGTAGCCCCAGAGGAGTGACCCTGGCAATGGTGCAGCTCCCTCCGCACCGTGCTGTGTCCCCTGCGCTGGGGGCACAGAAAGGGAGATGCTGGCTTATGGCAGGGAGTGATGGGACGTGACAGCCCAGCACCAATGAGACCATCACCGCAGCATCTTCCAGCTCCCATGCCCACCTTTCAGCACGGTTGTCAGAGGGCCCGATAAAGGCTGAAGACCAGTTGAGGTCTGGGAAGCTCACCTGTCAGAGTGGACCCAGCACCCTTCTGCTCATTTGGGAGAGACTGATCGAACCCACACGCCCAACAACGTAATTTCTGCTAGGAGGGGCCTGAGGAACCCCAATGGTTATTGAAAAGTGTAAATGCATGCAAATAAGATAAACAAAAAAACCTGCTATGTCTGTAGATGGAAAAAAGGGTTGAATTTACTGGATAAGAGGAGTAATTTAATTCCCTTTTCTCTGGACTTAGCATAACCCCCTGAGGAGGGTTTCCCCAGGCTCCCAGTGGATAGGATTTAATCCATCAGCTGTTTTTATCCTATGGCAGCCTTATTTCCCCATCCTCCCTCCCTAGCTTGACTCCTCTCAACCTTGTGCTTCACATCTGTGCGCTTTGGTCAGAAGAGATGTGTTTGGAAATGAAATTACTGCAAGATGCAGAGGGCAAGCAGGCAGCCCAGGGTATGCTGCCAGAGGTCACGTCCTCCTGGCCTTTCCTATGGGAAAGTGCTCTCTAAACCTGCTCACACCCTTCTCCAACAGAGCCCGAAGCCGACCACCCAGCTACATGCCTGTGATGCCCTTCTCCAGCCGGGTTCCCCTGGAAGGACCGCTCTGCGGCAGGGGGCAAAAGGCTTTTTCCTCTCTCCTTGCTTGGCACCCTGGCTGGATGGTGTTGCCGAGTCAGAAAGCGATGCTCCCTGGGGAAATGCAAGCAAAGTGACTGCTCCATCTCAGTGGTGGGGATAGAGAAAGGGATGAGATCTCCCCGGGGCGGGCTCAGCTTTGCGGTGGGAAGGAAGCTCCAGCTCCTGGCTGCTGTGGGGCAGGATCCACAGACCGAGCCCAAGCAAACCACTCGCCATGGTGGGGGGGATGTCTGCAGAGTGAAATAGCTTCATTTCTTAGCTTCACGTGCCCTTGGATACATCGATACCTTCCTCTTGTGCCACAGAAGCATCGACGGCCTTCATATGGAGCAGCCCTGGGATGACAGACAGGTGAGGAGCAGCGTCGCAGAAACGGGGTGACTCTGCCAAGGTCCTGCTGTAGCTCAGCACCTGGACTGTGCGCAGGATGGAGTCTGTGGGTGCTCAGGGGGCTCTGCCCGCCGGGCCATGCTACCTCCTTGCTGCTAAGGCCCAGGTGTGCTCTCCAGCAAGAACAACGGTGACTGCGGCTGGCTCGGGACTTC
>NW_009626361.1:17879-20870 GCF_000690535.1 Cariama cristata
CTGCTGTTGGCTATGGGGTGATGCAAGCTCTCTTTATCCCGTTCGCCATCAACAGGCTCAAACTGGCTTTCAGACAATCTAAGTTTGTGATTTTTTCCAAAGGCGTCAGCTGCCAAACACTACAACAGAGGGGTTGGGGGGGTTTCCTTCCTCGCCCCCCATCAGGGCTGTTTCACCATGGGGCAGCGGGAAAACCTCCAAGCCCCTTCACTCACCTTGCATTGCCCCTGTGACACAGACAGCCCCCCCGGAATGGGAGCGGCTTCACTGTTGGCCACGCGAGGGGGATCGGCCGAGACCCGGCTCCACTGCGGCACAGGGCAGGGCGAATGGCTGCAGCACGTCCCCGTGTAAGTTAGTGGGGCCTGGGGAGGCCCCCGGGTCTCTGGAGGAGCCAAGGAGAGAGACTGGGAAGGGTTCATGGTAAAGGGAAACTCAGAGCTGGAACACCAGTGAGAAGGAAAGAGGGCTCTGGGGTTCGCACAGACAGAGAGGAGCTCACAGGCACGCGTTAAGAGGAGGCGAGCTGGAGAGTCACGCATCTAAGAACGGGCAGAGGAATCATTGCCACCAGTGGCTGCAGGGTCCTCACATCCCATAAAACCCTGCCAGAAAAACAGGGAAGGGGGGGGCAGAGCTGATAGGAGGAAGGTGCCAGAGCTGAGAGTCCGAGACACTCATCTGGGATGTAGAGAAGAGCAGCTGGCCCTGGCTCTGGCACATCCCCAGCAATTCCCCCAAAGCTAGGGATCAGACAGATTTAAATATAAGGTATCTTGATCCTTATACAAGCTCTAACCCTACACCGGCATCCTCTGGGAAATAAAACTGACAAGCGTCAGTCCCTTCCCTCTGGAGCAGGAGCTATGGCTTTGCGTCCCTAAGCACGTCAACACACATTGGACTTGCTCTCCTACAGCCCCAGCTACTATTTCTGTCCCCGGGTTTCTGCAGCC
This sequence comes from Cariama cristata, assembly GCF_000690535.1. Classification (NCBI taxonomy): domain Eukaryota; kingdom Metazoa; phylum Chordata; class Aves; order Cariamiformes; family Cariamidae; genus Cariama; species Cariama cristata. Next base: position 18,836 of record NW_009626361.1, read on the forward strand.
TCTTCCAGAAATGCCAGTGTGGTGTCCAATTAGCTCATCAGTCACAGCTCCATGAGCTTTGCTGGGTGCAAACTCTCAACTACATAAATCATAAATAGGAAAATTAACATCTTGTCTCTGTTTCTCTGCTCCTTTCAATTGCAAATGCATCTGGCGCAGGCACCTTAGTGCATACACACGCACGCGCACGCACGTGCACACGCACAGGGAGAAGCTAAGTGCCTGCTCTCCAGTTTGATTAATTCTGCATTTGGTGACGAGTTCAGTTTGTGGCAAGGCGGTACACACAACTAGACAATAACACTGGCTTTAATAGACCTAATTTTCATTAATCTTGCTGCTTCTCTCTCTGTCTCATCAAAGAAGGGAACTGAGGTTAATCAGAAAAAAGGAGTCTCCCTCACAGGGCTGATAGGAGTTCGCAACAGGGCTGCGTTGGTTATTTTCCATATTCCCCTGAGGCCCATGTAGGAACAGACATTTAGTCCAAACTATATTACTTGGCTAACAAGATTTACAAGCAGTTTGAGATAATGCAATCATTTCCAAAATGAAGGAAAAGCATTCTCTAAAAAGTAAAGCTGGGAGGAGGGAATGAGGGCTCATTTTCTCCAAATCCATTATGTACAGCCTGGGTTTTGCGTGAGTGAGTGTGTGCGTTGCTTTCAGACTATGAAGACCGAATTAAAGGCCAGCTCTGTATATTCACCGCTAGCCTTTATCTGTAGCATCATTTTTCATCTTCATCTGGATTTTTTCCCTCCCTCTGCCTTCCATGAACCTTATACAAACAAACAACGAAATCTAATCAGGCTGCCCAACCTCACCTCATCGCCGCTGCGTGTTGCTCCACGCAGCCTTTGCTTGTCAGCAGCGATGCAAGAGCAGACCACGTATCACTACAAACAGGAATGCTTAGCTAATGCAATAACGCTCGCACAGACGGATGCCTGCTTTGCAGTGTGTCAGATCCCCAGAGACTATGCCTGCTCCTTATTCACCTGAAACCGTGGAGTAACATGATTAGCTCTCCAAAATGATTGATGGTCATTGTGTCATAGAAATCAGAGATGGAAAAACCAACTGCATCATGCTGCCGTCCACCACCTCACCTATGTATGCATCCGTGCATGTACGCACAAGCTCCCTGCTGCCGATGCAGGATCTCTGCCTCGGGCTGAGTACGGTTGGGTTTTAAATTACTCTGGTGATGGGGTTTCCAGCGTCTCCCTGGGAGTCCGTGAGCTAACCAGGCAGACGTCACCCACTGTACTGATGGTCCTTCCTCCCCAAATGACTAATTTTCACTTGCTCCATCATCCTTGCTATGCATCCTGCTGCGTTCCCTGCCAGAAAGCAATCTTGTCCCGGCTGCACCAAGCTCTGCACACGCATTTCTGCTGTTTCACTACACGCGAATCCCCCAGGCTTTCTCCACCCCCATGTCTGTGGTCCCCCTGGGGCTGTGCATGGGGCTGTGCCCGTGTAGGCAGCTGAGGTTTCACTGCAGAGGGATGAGGAGATGCCGGTGGTCGTGGTGCAAGGGGCAGGATGGCCAAGGCAGAGGAACCCCAGGACGGGTCGAGGACCGTGCTCAGCACAGGAGAGGACACGCTGAGGTGCGGCTGGGGGAGCAGAGGGAAGAGCAAGGGAGCAAACCTTGCTCCCCCCAAAAAAGGAAGGTAGCACATTAGAAATCCTGCATGGCTTTAAAGACAAGCCACCTTCACGCACTTCATTTGCCAGGTTTCATGTGCACAACAAGGTCTGGTAAGTGCACAGGATGTTTAATATTAAATGTACTATTTATTATTTACACAGCCAAAAGTGCATGCTAAGGAGCTCTTCCAAGGCAGATGTGCCAAGCCTGGCCCCAAAAAACCTCCCTGGCTCCTCCCAGCAAGGCCAAGAGGAACAAACTCTATAAAAGTCTGGGAATACATCCACCGGCAGCACGGGTGTATGTAGGTCACGGCGATGAAGCGGAGACCGGAGCCACTGTACAGGACAATGCTGTGCTTCGACACAGCCAAGG
>NW_009626361.1:20901-21299 GCF_000690535.1 Cariama cristata
GGGGGGCGCGGAGGGGGGGCTCGGGGAGCCAGGGTGCGAGCGCAGGGGGGGTTTCTCTGGGGCTGTGGACATGAGTGTGGGGGGAATGGGATTGTGAGGCTGCGGAGAGGGATTCTTGCTGGAGACGGTGGGGAAAAGCTCCAGATCTCCTTGGAAATCCCTCTCATTTCAAGCAGTTACACAATAGCGCCGGGTTGCCAATTAAATACAAGAGACATTAAAGCTAAATGTACCTGCAAAAGCCTTAGACCAAACCCCAGGCAATGCTTCTTTGAACAAAAAAAAGCTATTTCTCTTAACTGGTTAATAGTTCAGACTCTGGCTAAATCTGTAGCAGCCTACAGTGAACCTGGGGGTCAGCTAACGTGGCTGTCCGCCTGCCACCCTCCCTCCGCCGG
>NW_009626361.1:21343-23706 GCF_000690535.1 Cariama cristata
GGGCGCGGGCGCCCCCGCCGTGCCCAAACCCACGCTGCGACCCAGGGCCAGGCAGGCAGGCTGCCCCCCCATACCCTCGAAAGTCACGAGTGCTTTATTTTGGAGATGCTGATAGCAGGAGTCATCTTCCGAAGGAAAGAGCGGGCTCCTGGATTACGCCACCAGCCAGCCTTGCCTCCCGGCGTGCCACCGAGACGAGAGAGCTGTGACAGAAACGACCGCGGAGGCTTCGAGGGGGTTTCGTGTTGATGCATTCCGAGTACCTCACCGCCTGCCTCCCAGACACAGGAGCCGTTTAGGAGCCATGACTTTTTAAAGAAAGCAGCTGTGATATTTTCCCCTTGCACAGAGCAGTTTCTGGCAACTTCTACAGAGAAAAAATTAGCAGCAACAGCCAGCACAGAGTGTAAGAGACTTCCAGATGATACCCTTATCCTCACCACACCGTGGTGAGCCAAAGTTTGACACTTTCATATCAACGCTTCTCCCATGTAGCTTCCATCAGACTCTTTCTTCTCCAGCATTTCAGCGCTTTCCATTCCTTCACAGACTCGTATTTGTTGATGAGAAAATGGAAATTACAGCTCCAGAAAACACATGTAAAATCCTATCGCACCCGAACACCCTGCAGATCAGACAGAGGCTGCGCCTCCTCATGACCAATGCATGTGTGCTTAGTCCCAAACCACAGAGAGCTGGGGAAAATTCCTTGTCCAAACCCCACCATGCTGAAGATTTCTACGTATATACGATGGAAGCCCACACCCTTTAGCTTCCAGGTACCCAGTGGTTTGCACAACGCATCTCGGAACCGCTCACTGCTCGGCGGCAGGGCTGCGTTGCACTGGGCCAGCAGGAGCTGCCTGATAAACTAAAGCAGCTCAGAGTTTGAAGTGATGGAAGACGCAGCAGGCAAAACACGGTAACTCAGCAGACAACGTGAGATATCATAAGTAATAAGCAGCAGCAGCAGTCTACAAAGTGGTTTATGTAGGGCTTGATGAGTAACTCAGCTGAGCCTCTGGATTACACACAAGACGAATCATTTCATTTCTGTCCTTATGCAGCAGCCCATCTGCAGTGTGCAAGGAACCATCCCTGCTCCTCACATCTCAGGGGCTTCAGATAAAAGGGTGAGAATAGCTGCTAAAACCAGGCAACATGAGGCAAATTTTTCACTTACTCCTGAACGAGATGAGTGATTCTGCATGCCTGATCTCTATAGCTGATGCGCACAGATGTGCAAAGCCCTAAATGGACACGCAACTGTGAAAACTTCAAGAAGGGGGCTGTGCTGGCTGGTAGCGGTTCCCAAATTCAAAACCAGGCTTGGCCAGAGACACCGACTGACACCTTATAAACCTGCACTGATTTCTGCCCTGTGCAATACTGTTGGAACTCAGGATCAAAATATCTGCACGGGGGACCCATGCTGAACCTGCGTACTGCCAGGTGCAGAAGCTACCAGCACCCGCTTCTCTGACCCCGTCCAGCCTCCACCTCCAACACATCCGTCCCGCTTCCTCGACAGAGCCTCTCTGGCTCTCTGCCCAGGGGGATCCTGCTGCCTCAGCTTCCCTCATCTCCCAGGATTTTTCCCCAGGCTGTCTCCATTCTGGCTTCTCATGAAGGGCTCCCGAGTAACCTATTCTCTACTTTGAATTGCAGGAATCACGCAGAGACGCGGACAAGCCAACAAAGAACTTGCCTTATCCTCCCGAGGGATTTGGGTCAGCGTCTTTGAAGCGTTCCTCTACTTGCAACAAGGAAATTTCTGCTGCACATGCAGCATGCGTGTGCAGGACACGTCACATCCCAGGCACACGCTGCCTCGCAGGCTCATCTGCAAACGCACGCACAGCAAGGCTGATGTGGCCAAACGGCACTCGGCTCCTTGCAGAGCACTCGTACGCTCAGACCGACGGCGAGCGGCGTGCGTTCCCCTGGGACTGACGCAGCCCGACAGCCCCGCTCTGCTGGCACCGGACAGCGCATCGTGAAGGTCCCGTCCGGGGAGAAGCAGATCCTCGCAGCCGGAGCCTGGCTAAGAGACCACCGAGGGGACGATGAACCCCTCCTGGGAATGGCATCTGTGGTTTCAGAGTCACGCAGAGAGACCAAGCATTTTGAGAGTAACCACCCCCAAAATGTTGCTCATCAAAGCAACCTTAATTAATTAATCGCATTTGCAGCACAACATACAGGTGTGTCACTCTTGCCGGGGGAGCCTGGGCGTTCCTGGAGGGTGCTGGGTTTGGGACACCCGTGCGGATCACTCTCTAGCGAAGCCCAGGCTCTGCTGTGCGAGGGCCCTTCCTTTCCCCCTTGCATGGTGGGTGGGTGAGCAGCTCCCGTCCCTAGGC
>NW_009626361.1:23751-24188 GCF_000690535.1 Cariama cristata
TGCAGCCGCCCACGGGCTCTCCCCCACGCCCCCGGCGAGGCGAGTCCCGGTAGCTGTTATCAAGCGACAATGCACTTCTGGGCTCTTGCCAGGTGAGACGGGTTCACGTCAAATGGAAAGACATCGGGAGATAATGTCTTCAAAATGCTTCGGATCACTGCCTTGCATTGCAGTCCACTGCACCGAGGGAGAGTCGCCCCAGCCGCCCCCCGCTCTGCATCCCCGTGGGCAGTGGCGCGACAGCCACCGCCTGAGAAAGCCCCCAGCCGGGCTTTGGCATCTCTGATATGCCTCGGGCATGGGGACAGCGGGTCCTGGCTCACCCAAAGGAGAGCTGTTCCCCAAAACTCACCCGTCTCTCACATGTAGCATAGACATCACCCTTCGGCCCCCACAAGCTCCCTTGGCTCAGGCTCGGCGGCAGCAGGTGGGCTTTC
>NW_009626361.1:24219-24561 GCF_000690535.1 Cariama cristata
GCTCCCCACACCATGACATTTCAAGGCAGCCCCGCCGTTCCATCACCTCTTGCTCTAGATGGTTCAGCATTACCCAGGGCCAACTTTAAGCCCTAAAGGGTTGATTTTTCACCACGCCACAAAGAGCCATATAACCGCCCCCTGGGAATCACCTAGTTGCTAGAGAAGGGTTTATTACAAAGGAGGACAGAAGTGCCTGGGAGCTTCTGGTAAAAAAAAAAACCAAACAAAAACTTAAGAAACCCCACAGCAATCAAACAGTTAATGCTGTTTTTTGAAACCCTGGTCTGCCATTGCTCCTGGCCGGTTGCAGCCCCTCGGCAGCCCGCCGCGTTGGTCCCC
>NW_009626361.1:24656-27972 GCF_000690535.1 Cariama cristata
ACCGGGCCCCGGAGCCGTACCTCGGGAGCACTCTGGTTTCCCAAAGCACGGCAAAATAACAGCACGGTCCAGTCTTCCCTCCAAACTCATGACCATGAGACATCTGCTGCCTTCGTCCATCTGCTTCAAATCAAAGACCCGCATCTCTGATGGCAAAGAACAAGGCGCAAACAGTTCCCCTTCACCCGAGAACCCCAAAACTGTCCAGGGAAGTGTGCGAACCCCGCTTTCTCCCGCTCTACGGCCGGTGGCTTGTCAGTAAGGCGAGGGGAACAAACCCCTTCTGGCTGAAAGACGGCTTCCAAGAGTGCCGTGGCGAGGGAGAGGGCTTTTATTCTGAGCCACATCTCCCAAGGTCTCCAGCGCCCGGCTGCTTTCCCAGAACTTGCTTTAATTTCTCAGGAATGAAGGGAGGGAGGGGCAGGCTGCAGAGACCCCCTTTCTGGGGGGCTGCCTTTTGGCACCGTGACAGTGGGCTCTCAGCTTCGAGGGGGCCACAGGGAGGCAGGGGCACGCGGGAATGCCGGAGTGCCGCAAGCTCTGCTGTCTGCTCCGTCAGGTACGGCTAATCCTGCGCCATCAAACATCAAACACGTCAGGCTCTCCAGTTCTCTTTATTTCCTAATTTATTCTCCCGGGCTAAGATGCTGGCTGGTTTGTTCCAGTGTAACTCCTGTCCAAGGCAGGTTCGGAGACTATCCCAGCTTCCACCAGCTGGGTAATAAACCAGGATAATAATGCGTTGCGGCAGAGCAATTAGCAGGGGGAAAGGAAAGCAGAGCAGGGGAATGAGCATGAATGAGAGCTGGCGTGAGCCACCACATCTGCAGTGATTTATTTTCAATATTTCACTTACTAAAACTGCTCTGGGTACAGGTTGCCTTTCCCCCCTCCGTCTTTGTTACTGCTCCACCTTGGGACTGGGCGACACGGGCGTTTTGCTAGAGGAACTGGAAGCCTGGATGGTTTCCCCGGTGCTTCCCCCGCGGTGTGGTGAAACCACCGCGCCAGGGAGCCGCGGCAGCCGCGCCGGGCAAAGCCCTTGCTGTCCCCGAGGCCGGTGTGTGCCGCAGGGCCCTGAAGCACAGCTGTGTCCCCACCCTTGAGGCTATCTCCATTTGCACCGGCATCCACAGGCCAAGAAAACAGCAGGCAAACATGTTTCTCCTCTCTCCAGATGTCCTGCCATCAGGGACGGGAGGATACAGGTGGGCCCCTCGGACTTGCTGCTTCAGGTAGGGCACAGGGGGCTGCTGGGGCCGTGGACAAACCAGGCTCCAGGAGAGACCTCTGCCCAACGCAGAAACTGCCCAGCCAGCCGCAAACCCACTCCCACCTCCTGCAAGGCTTCGCCCTGACGGAGAGGCTGGTGCCGGCGTGGAGCCGGGTCAGCAGGACTGGCCCTTCTCATGGAGGACGCTACCTCAGGCCGATGGCTCGAGACGTGACAGCCCTCGTGTGAGCCAAGGGTTGATGCGGCACAGATTTTTGCTCGGCTTAAGACCCCCATTTTGGTACTGCAGAAGAAATGAGCTTTTGCTACACTCCATAACCAGCACTCCTTCCAGCCTACGGGACCTCACTGAGAAGAGGATACGGGATGCCCAGTACAACATCTCCCACCAGTCACAGTCATACCCGGGTCTTCAGCATTTCCTTGAGTCATCCTTGGCAGGCAGCAGAGCTTGCTCTGTGCTGGAGGAAATTCAAGGCAAGGACGCTTTGGAGCACCAGAAGTTACGATGGTCAAAGCTATCTTTCCTGTAGAAAATCAAGTTGTTTCAGAGAGGCGCATCTCAATCCCTCAGGAGTGGAGAGCCTGCACACCGGCTGGCATGGGATCTGTTTGTGTGGGAAGCACGAAGCAAAGAGGGAGTTTCTCCCTCTTGCACTGACAGAGACCACGAGTGTCTCCCTTGCAGGTGGCAAGCTGCCAACGACTCCCAAACATGTTGTGGTCTGGACCGTGCTCAAGAAACCATCCTGTCACATTAACAGTTTCATCAGTTATCAATCAGCTTTTTTTCTCTCCTGCCTTTAAGTCACCGAAGTGTTGAGGGCTGGTGCTGCTCCAAAGGGACCGATTTCCTTCCACAACAGTTTTGCATCCATCTCTTCTCCCCAGCTTGCTCATGTCTTCCACATCCCCAAGGGTTTGTAAGACCTAATCAGTCAACTCAAGGGTATTCATGGCCAGATCCAGCAGCATCTGCCATCCTGCATTTTGGACCCTGAACAGGACGTACTGCAGCAAAACCAAATAAAGGGCACTGATTTCACAAGTCAAAGGCTTCTTTGGAGCAACAGAAAAACACCTGCTTCCCATGCTAAACTAGGATTTGCGCATCTGTCTTCAGTGCCTCGCGCAAGGAATTACGGCTGCCTCATCGGCAGGATTTAGAGCTGCAGTCAGCTCAGAAAGATCACAGGGCTGTATTTACTTTCTGACAGATGTACGGGTTTATCACATCCTCTCCCTTGCATATATATGCCCTTGAGTACATATACACCCAAGGTGTCTTTGGGCAGAACTCCGAGAATATGACTGAGAGAAGACCCTGGCCTTCTCCCGGGCAGTTAAGGTTCCTGTCCAAGCACAGCAGGATTGATAGCACACGGCATGTCGGAGAACGGGTTTCCTCACTTGTGCAATGTACCAGTTCGGGTCTAATTTGCCCGGGCTGCCAGCTACCAATGTGACGAGTACTTCAACCAGACATGTTCTTAGAGTGGTCCCCTCGCTCACGCGTGCTGGGCTGTATGGTTGCACACTGTGATTGTGCATCTAAAATTATGGCAGCTGATAAACTGAAGGCAGAAAAGGAAGTTAGAGCTCAAGCAAAAGTCTGCCAAGTTTCTAATAAAATTCAAAACACAGCAATATTTAAGAGCGTACATGAAGCCAGCATTTGTCTGTGTTTCAGTCTGCCTTGAAATCCCCTGAGCAATCAACCCACGTGGAGGCAGCTTAAGGAATGGAAAAATCAGTCACTTCTATTTCTCATGTCTTTTTTAGTCTGCAAAGTACAATATGCAGTGGGAAAATGAGATCCAAACCACTTACTCGGCAACAAAAGCAATTTTGGTTGTTTTCAACTTGAGAAAACCAATGATACCTCTTCCTAAGGCCTCTCACGACCGAAGTCCAGGGATGCTTGACCAATCACCTATCCTCAAATATGAAAGTTTCTCAAAAGAGTGCACTTGCTCACCAGCTCCCCAAATGATCCTTTGGTTCCATTGTCCATGGACACACCTGTCGTGATCCAAGAGACTTGTTCGCAAGCCTAAGTAACAAAAAAAAAGCGCTTTCTCC
>NW_009626361.1:28029-28408 GCF_000690535.1 Cariama cristata
TTTACTCATTCTTGGAGAAGAGGGGAAAGCTCATGAGAAACAGCTCTTGGCTGCAAAAAAAGTGCCTTCCAGAGGCCCTGTCCAGGCCAAGGTCGATGGCAAGAGAAATCCTTATGAAAGCTTTCACTAAACAAGATGCCAATGGCCCTGAGATGCAGCTGGCGTTTCCCGAGTTCTGATGATGTTAAGTCGCATCCTGGCATTTGGTACAGCCCCTTAAAATCACCACTTTGTGCAATAAGACCAGTTTTCTAAATACCATAGCTCACATTTTAGCTGCTTTTTTTATCAACTGCAATACCAGCTCACGTGAGATGAGAACTAGTGCCCTACAACCAGAAACACCTTTGCTTCTGACAGTTTTGGCTCTAAATTCTGT
>NW_009626361.1:28434-33192 GCF_000690535.1 Cariama cristata
TGGGAGTTTTTCCCAGTTTTCCTTTTGAACATACAGGATCTCAGATCCTTCAACAAGGCAGAGTAAATCCCTGCGTTTGAGTAGAGGCCACTTGCTGCTCTGGCTTAAGGAAAATTTCTTTATTTCCTCTAAATGTCCACAGTTGCCTTTAGAGGAATAATATTTACTATCAGAGCCGTCCAAAAATGTCTCGGTAAAAGTTTTTTTCCCCCACAGAACTTACCTTGCAATTATTTTCTGAAAATTTCATGCCCTCTCTATCTTCCAAACAAAATGTCTGAATACCCCATTTCCCCTGCCTATTTTTTATACTACTATTTTTAATATTATTGTTATAGTTCTTTATATTCCTAATTTTATTATTATTATTATATAACAGGAAATACCCACTTCCCTGCCATTTCCTTAAGTCCTCACCGTTGCCGTTTCCTACCCATTTCTTTGACTTTCCTTCCAGCGTTTCATTAATTTTTCAAAACTGTCAAAAAATGGAGGGGAAAAAAGGAAAAACTGCATGCTCACTTCTTTTTGCTAAACAGACTTTCTACAGCTGATGAAATTCTGAAATGCTACAAAGTTACCACAGTCATGGTTTCACTTTTCATTTGCCATATCAGAAAGTTCTTCCCATAAACCCAAGGAATTCTGGAAAAGGTGGAGAGTAGAAAAACAGAGAAGTTTAAGGAAGAAAGCAAGCAGAGAGTTTCCTCTCCAGTCCTCCCGGTGACTTGATAGTCACCTATCGTCCTGTTTGGAAAGATGGAATAAGAGCTAGAAAGCAAAAAAGGTGAAGATTCTAGGTTTTGGGTTGGGATTTTTCCCGGATTAATCTAGCATTTTCTTATTGCAACACCGTGAGGTGTTTTTTTTTTTTTCCAATTAAATTTATTTTCCCCCTCTTCAACCAGCCCTACCCTTCAGACTACATAATAATTTTTCCTGTTTAATATTTCTCTAGCTCATCTTGCATTTGCTTCCAAAACCAAGGCTCAGCACTAATTATTTCTGGTTCTGGGAATAATTAACTCAGACAGGAGCCCTCCCCATAGGCAACCCGCATCGCTCCTGCCCACATGTGTGGGCACTCTGCCTACAGGTACCACATCCAAACACCGTTCCGTAACTCTTTGTGCCAGGAAAACTGGAAGACAGAGGACACCATCCCCTGCCCTGGTACATTGGCTTCCCCCCCCGAAGACACAGCCCATAGCCTCCATCCCGGTGAACGGCCGTCCCTACGGACACAACACCCCAGGTCCCGGGGCAGGCAGTTTCCTAGTTACAGGGTGTTTGCCTTCTGCACCGAGTGTCCGCTTACCGCTGGCGAGATAGGGAGAACGCAGGCTCGGGGGCATTATCAGCCTAAGTCAACACATACCACTAATAACCATTACTTCTGCGCTGCATATTGCTCGGCACCCTCGGCCAGATCAGCTCTGCTTTTTGCATCACAGCTGTACACACGCTTATTACCACACAGTTTACAACCGATGCAATTACCTGGGTGATTACTAAAAACTACAGACACGGCAGAAAGACTTTTTTTATCTCTTGAACCATCACAAAGCCTCCAGGGCTAAAAAAAACAACAATAAAGTGATTGTCACAGGGATTAAATTATTTTTCCCCCCCCATACTTGCTTAAGTGTTTGCTTTTTTTCCAGTTTACAGGCAGAACTGCCCTCATCATTGTGTCAGTAGCATTGCCAGGCCCCGTTTCGTATGGCGAGAAGGGATGCAGGCGAGCGCGGACACGAGCACCTGCCCGGGGGAAGATCCTCCCCGCCGGCGCGGCCGAGCTGGTGGGAAGCAGCAGCTCGGGGCGGGATGGGTGAGAGATGCCGAAGTGACCAGCTCAGACAGGGACAGAGGGAATCGCTGCCCCATAATTGCAATTTCTGGCTATTTTCAGAGCATAACTGAGTAAGTTTGTCTGCTTTTAATTCTCAAGCGTAAGACTTGCACTCCTTTAAACTGTCTGTATTAAGAGAGTGAAAAAAAAAAAAAGAAAAGAAAACCTGGAATAAGGACAAAGCAAGCAGAAATTATGTTCAGGTAAGCCTCTTGATACCTCTCAATGTTGCGAGCTGGAGAGAAAGATAAATGCTAAATCTTAAACTTTCCTACTTCCAGCATATGTCGTAGACAGAAAATCCTGGCTTTGCAAGGGCACACCAGGAACCCACACTGCTTTGGCCAATTTTACCCCGTGTTTCTGCTGTCCAGTCTCCTGCCCATCCTGCCTGATACAGACGTGGCTTTGTGCGGACCAGCAAATCAATGCTCACAGGTTTTTGGAAAGCCCCACGCCTCCCAGGGACACGGCTCAGGACCTCCAAGCCGCGAGCGGCTGCCCTGTTTTTGTCCTCACAACGCATGTTAAGTGACACAGACCGACTAGGAAGCAGGTGCCAAGCAAGAAGAAAAAAACCTCAATCACTGATTTTAAACAAACCATGCCCAAAACCCATGAGCTTCTACTTCAGGTTTGAAGTGTGGTGTGGAGAGCTGAATCCAGCCTTTCAGTCCAGCATCAGCTGAAGCACATCAGAAAACCTGTGAAGGTCTGTTGGTTTCCCTCAAGAGATGCTCCTACCTGCAAGGGCAAGACATACGGGGTTTTTTAGGCTTGTACGAAGTCCTTTGGGCAGGATGTGGTGTTATTGGGTGCTGGCATGGCAGGGCCTTGCTTTTGGTCCCTGGACATGGAAATACGTCTCCGTCACGCGAAGCAATAAGCTGCCGTGGGTGCTGGGAGAGAGGCAGCGGAGAGGTGGTGCACGGGAGGCAGAACGCCGCGAAGGCTGGGGAGGGGGGACAGAAGCACGTGGCCCGCATGGCAGAGCCGTGGGCTGCAGAGGCGGTAAGGACAGCAGAGACAAAGCGGGGTTAACCCCTCTGACCTGGGGGCTCTCAGGAACCCGCGTTGCGGTTAAACTGCCCGCGGACAGCCGATAACGCACGGCGAACAAAGGATCCCGCGTGCACCGAGAGGGCTGGAAAGCAGGGGGCTCCCAGCCCCGGCGGGATGGCCACGCAGGGGGAGAGCCAGGCTGGGCTGGGTAAATCCCAAAGGGCCGGTGCTGGGCCAGCCTGGGAACACAGGGACGGGGGACCGAGAGGGACACTTTTGGCGCAGCAGCCCCCGCACCTATTCGCAGTCTCAGTCAAACGGGAAATGCTGGATGCCGGCTCCAGCCACACACAGCAGGGCAAAGATTTTCCTCGCTGTCCCGAGACATCTATTTTTAAACTATTGCGTGTCTCCTTTCATTACCAGTCATACTCATTTGCTTTGAAAGGAGGTTACAAATAAGGAGAAAGCCCCTCGTTAAGCGAGTGCCTGGATGGGCCCATGCCCTTGGCTGAAGTGATTTATTGCCTCCTCCCTCTCTTAGCAGCCACGCAGGCTTAAAGGTTGCAGGGGGAAGAGCCGCTCAGCTCTTGTTTGGAAATGAACTGGGCAAAGACCAACGTGGAGGAGATGGGACGGACCCCGGTCGTTGGCTGCCTGGCGTTTAACCTCTGGACAGCTCTTTGGAGGGGAGGTCCCCAAAAAGGGGCCCCTCCCCGCATCGTGCCCATCTCAGGTCAAAACCCGCCCGCAGCTCTGCCGGCACCGCGTTTGCTGTTATTTACTCTGGAGCATCAAAATTCGCTCCCGCTTGGCATTTCTGGAAGGTGTAAATACAGACCGGATAAATGGACAGGGATTTCCTAAAATCTCATCTACAGGCATTTTTCCACGCACAGGAATACCCCTACTCTCTGCTAACCCCAGGGCAACTTGTGCCGTCCTTAAAGTCAGTCCCAGCAGCCGATTTACCAGACAGGTTTCTGGCCGCCTTCCGAGAGAAGAGGAGAAAGTACCACTGGGAATTGGGCTTCCCTGGGTGATGAGAGGGAGGAAAAAGATAAAAAAGGCCTAAAGGAAAAGGAAAAAAGGTATAAGGAATAACATAATGGAAAGGGGAAGGGGAAAAAGAGGAGAAAGTGGAAACAAAGTTCAAAACAAGCTTCAACAGCCATCAGGGGAAGCAAAAAATAAAACGAACCCCTGGCCTCCAACAAGGTGTTCAAATGCCTGGGGTTCTGGGTATCAACAGAAGAGCTCAGACAGGCAAAGCGGAGGGATGCTATTTGGAGCAGTTTGCTGGCTTTCCCTAGAGTTTAATAATAGCAACTGTATTTATATGACTAAAATGTTTTTGTTAAAAGGCTAAGTACTGGTATGTCACGCTAGTCACTTTAATTTAAAATAAATTCTAAAAGTTCTCACTGGAAAGGCTTGCAGCTAACTATAAATATATGCAATATGCAGATGGATTTTTTTGAAAGCGGATTTATTCTTCTTCAGAGGCACTAAATTGCACAATAGTGCACCATTTCTGTGGCACAAATTTCCAGAGGCCCTGGGAGTCAGGATCGCTAACTGATCTTGATGCATTTTTCTATTATTTTTTTTTTTTTTTTAGCCCTTTGGCATGGAGCAGCAGCTCTGGCTGGTTCAGTGTGGGGTTTTGGATATGTGAAGAGATTTTAAAAGATAGAAGAAAGAGAGAGAAAGGGGAAAATGCAAAAAGAAAGAGTCCTGGGCTGGGTGACAGCCCTCATCCTCCCTGTTACTCTGAGCACTTGGAGGAAAAAACCTGGTCAGTCAACCACGAGACCGAAAGCAGCTACCCCGACTCCAGTCCCGGGGCTTGTCTAGGTGAGCGACAACGGCCCCAAACGCTCGCCGCATTCACTACTTTTCCC
>NW_009626362.1:0-206 GCF_000690535.1 Cariama cristata
ATAAAAATCTTCTTTCTCAGACAATCCCGTCGCAAATTGGATTCATGCGCGCTCCACGAGGAAGAAAAGATGTCCTTACACAAAGTATCAGACCCTGGAACTGGAAAAAGAGTTTTTATTCAATATGTACCTTACACGGGACCGGAGGTACGAAGTAGCCAGAGTCCTTAATCTCACTGAACGCCAAGTCAAAATCTGGTTTCAGA
>NW_009626362.1:360-815 GCF_000690535.1 Cariama cristata
TTGGGGGTGGAAATGTTTCTGACTCTGAATGTGCGGATGAATGTTTAGCGTTATAGGCAAACACAGCAAGCGTTTTGGGACACGAGTCTTTTCTAAAATGCAACTAAATAAAAGAAAGATGTTTGGGGGGGTTTGTTTTCTCTTCCTTTCTTCTTCCTGGTTTTTTGTTTTGTCCTCCTCAGAAAACAAACACAAGAAGTACTTGAATTTTTAATTTTTTTTTTTAGTATTTTATTTCGTAAATTAAACTTATCCAGTATTTTTATTTTTGAATTCCGCGAGCTCGTGAGTGACTATTTTGTACAAAAGAGAGGAAAAAGAGGAAAAAAAAAAAAAAGAGAGACTGAAGGGAATATGGCTCAATGATGTTCTGTCATGGTGTTGAACGTTTCTGCTGTACTTATTTGTGTATTTTATTCTCGTCTCAGAACCGTTCTGTAATATTGTTACGTTCG
>NW_009626363.1:0-266 GCF_000690535.1 Cariama cristata
AAACAATTTCCTAATCAGACCTTACTGTCTGGAGTTTATTAGTGATTCACAGGCCAAGAGGAAATGGTGATTTTTGGATCCTGGTCTGATGGAAGGGGTGGAGTCGGCGTCAATATTCCCCTTTTGTAGCTCAGCAGCGGATAAACCCCGGAGGAAACGTCTGTGGGACGCCAGCTTCGCTCTCTTGGCAGAGCACATCTCCAAACCAAGATAAACCTTCCCGGGAGTTAGGGACACAAAGAGGAAGGAGGCTTCTGCCCCGACCC
>NW_009626363.1:453-1023 GCF_000690535.1 Cariama cristata
ATTTGTGCCGGGACATGTCGAGGGGAGCGGCCTCTGAGCTACAGTCCCATGGAAAGGGTCTGGCCTCCACGGGATTCCTGGCTCCTCTGAAATCCAATCTGGCTGTGGATTCTTGGCATTTTTCACCAAATACAGTGCATCTGTCACTGCCTTTCATTCTGATTGAAATACAGTTTGGTTTACAGGTAGATAGATGGCAGGGGAGTGGGGCTCACCCGGATCCAGCCCCCTCTGCCCCCTTCCCCTGCCTTCGGGTGGTGTTTTCCCCAGAAAACCCCGTGGGAAATGCAGATGACAGGATGCTGCATGTGAGGGCACCCCAGGACGGGGATGGGGATGGGGATGGGGATGGGGATGGGGATGGGGATGGGGACAGGCATGGAGATGGGGACAGGGATGAAGATGGAGCAGGGACAGGGATGGGGCCAGGCTGGCAGTGATGCTCAGCTCCTGCTTCCTCCCTCGAGGCCGGTGGTTTGCTGGCCCCTGCCTGGAGAGAAGCGCCAGCACTTGCACAGCCTGGGGTTGCTTTTCTTTCCTTCAGCCTACAAAAATGACCAGGATCTATGA
>NW_009626364.1:0-276 GCF_000690535.1 Cariama cristata
GGGGCGGTGGGTGGTGGGGTCTCCGCTTCTTCTTCTTCTCCTTTCGGTCCTCCCGCTGCTTGATGCGCATCAGCTGCACGCGGCGCTGCTGCCGGCTGATGATCACTGTGGGGCAGAGGGGCCTGTGAGCAGTGGGGAGTCCACCCAAACCAGCCCCAGCTTTGCGCACCCAGGCCTCCCCTTGAGGGCTGTGCCCCCGTAGGGTCCCAAACCCCTTATCTGTGCATGCAAACCAGGTGCTAAGAACCCTCCACCCCAGGCCCCCCAGGTCCTGCA
>NW_009626364.1:327-973 GCF_000690535.1 Cariama cristata
GGCTGTGACCTTCCACTGGACCAGGACGCCCAGTGTGGTGAGGAGTGGCCAGAAACCCAGGATGCACCAGCTGTACCAGCACACGGGGCGAGCAGGGGCCACCTTGATGCGCTCGTAGATGTACTGCACCAGGAGGAAGAGCTCGATGAAGTAGTCGACAGTGACGGTCATGATGGCGCTGCCGAAGACGGCGGTGGACAGGGTGGTGAAGAAGCGCTGCCACTGCAGGGTTAGGACGGCGAAGAGCATCCCCACACCCAGGAGCAGCGCAATGGGGATCCACACCGTTGGTGGGTGGTAGAATTGCTCCATCACCACCAGCGTGGCCACTGCCAGCAGCAGCCCCAGGAGCAGCCCCACCATGAAGAGGCCGACGCTGCGCACCAGCATGGTGACCAGCCCGCACAGGACCCCGATGCCCAGCCCGATGCCCACCGAGGCCTCCACACTCAGCTGTGTGTCCAGCACCCGCTCCTTGTAGCACAGCATGAAGATGATGATGGAGCCAAACATCAGCCCCGTCAGGAACATGACGGCCTTGAAGCAGCGGTAGCCTGTGGAGAGACAACCACAGCCAGGGGGTGGGTGGCCAGCACCTCCCCCATCTCCCCTCTGCTCATCCCACCAGCCGCCAGGCTGGCCTGGC
>NW_009626364.1:1004-2273 GCF_000690535.1 Cariama cristata
AAGCAGTAGATGATGCCGAAGAGGCAGCACATGGCGCACACCACCGAGGGCACCACCTGGTAGCGACGCTCGATTTCCTGCTGGCAGCTGTGACCCCACTCCTGGCCCGGCTCGTGCGGCAGCAGCTTGAACCGCAGCGTCTGCACAGTTGCAGTCATGGCTCTGGGGACTCCCGGGAGAGGCATCAAAATCTCCGCTCCTGCCCCATGGCTCGGTGGCAAAACTGCGCCTCGGCACCCGCCCCAGCTGGTGAGAGAGAGAGAGAGAAGGGGGATGGAGGCACTGCCGGCACATACCCGACAGCGATGCCCACCACTTGGCACCCAGCCACCAGAAAACCCACTCTGGACCCTGGCTGTCGGGGTGGGAAAAGAGGGAATGGGTGAACAGCCTCATCCACGGGGGCTGTGGGGACGCAGACCGTCACCCAGCGGGTGGCTGCAGGGATGCACCATCCCCAGGGAGCCCACCTGCGCCCTGGGGGAGCTTTGCTGCTGGGACGCGGTGCTTTATAATTTGTCTGTGGCTTCAGTTTCCTGCCCCTGGCTCTCTGGTGCCCTTTCCCTGCTCGATTAAAGGGAGACTTCCACTACCTGGTATTTTCTGCCTGTGAAGTAATTATGCTTGGTAATTAAGTCACCCCTCAGTCTTCTATTTTTATAGGCTAAACAGATTGAGCTCTTAAAGCTTGTACTCCAAGGCATTTTCTCCAATCCTCTAATCATATTTCTGGCTATTTTTCATCCCCGCTCCAGCTCCTAGTGTCCTTGTAAAATCAAAGCGGGTCCACGCGCTGGATCCAGCGCTCCCCACACTGGATCCAGCCCTCCCCACACTGACCCACGAGGCCGGAGCGGGACCAGCCCTGGCTGGTGCTGCCCCTTATCCAAGGGCTCACCCGTAATGCCACGGCATGCCGGGACGCCAAGCAGGCAGTCACCGGGCCCCCCGCAGTGCCTAGGCAGACGGAGGGGTCATAATCCCCAGCAAAGACTGATCCAGCTCCAGTTTAAACCTAATTACAGCAGCCGTCTGCCTGCTCCCACCTGGGGCCAGTTCCAGCATCCCTTTGCTCCCCTGGTCCCTTTCCAGGCTCGGTTGGTTTAGGATGGGTTTATTGTTACCAATTGTCTCCGGGCCAGCGCCGGTCCTTCCAAGGGCCGCATTAAAGCAGCCGGCTCAGGATGGCTCACAAAACCAGTGCACCGAGAAAGGAGCAGGGCAGAGGGCAGAGGCTGCAGTCATGGCTCCCTATTGCCCCAGCACCTC
>NW_009626365.1:0-829 GCF_000690535.1 Cariama cristata
CTCGTTTCCCAGGAGCTCCCCCAAACTCGGCCCGGTGAAATCCTCCCCTCTCCAGTGAGAGGGGTCCCAGGGAGCCCCGGGAGAGGGGAGCATCCAGGGGAGGAGAGGAGCTGGTGCGGTACCGGGGTGCTGCCTGGAGCCAGAGATCCCCTTGAAATGGTTTTTAGCACTGGAGGTGCCCAGTTTGCTGGTGTAGGGGCCTGGTGGGGGCTGGCACCGCTGTGCCGACGGGGGGGCATCGGAAAGGGGGAGCCGGGGCAGCGATGGGCTGAGTTTCCAGCTGCGGTCTTGCAGCGTGCATCACTCTCTGCTTCCAGGCCGGGTCCCCAGACTCCTCTTTCCGTGCTGGCCCCTGTTCTGGGCGTCGTGTGCTCTTTTCCTTCCTCCTGGGGGCCTTTTTCGGGTGCCCCTGTGCTATCTGCCTGTGGCAGAAGGCAGCTTCTTGCTTTTATACCTGCACGAAGGTGTAAATGCCTTAAGGGCCCTCATCGCTACAGGTGCTTCCCGAAGACCGAAGGTGCCAGGAAAAGATCCCGCAAAGCGAAGCGACTGCGAGACGCGGACACCTGCAGCTCTCCCCTTCGCTCCTGTGGGCAGTTGGGGCCAGGGTGGCCCTGGGGACAGAGGGACAGGAGTGGGCTGGCGAGGGCCCAGGACCCGGCATGTCCCGGCCTTTATCTCCCCCTAGTGCCACCCACTCCGCCCGTTTGCTCCGGTGCTGCACGGTGCGCAGAGTCCGGCGGTGCCGCACACGATGGCCGTGGGGCTTGGGGCGACCCCGGTGACCCCGGAGCAGCGATGTCCTGGACCAGCACAGGGAGCGCGGGGG
>NW_009626365.1:1022-1980 GCF_000690535.1 Cariama cristata
CGAGGCGATGAAGGCACCTTCGCTTGGCCTGAAAGTACCTAAAAGGTGACATTCCCGAGGCTGAAATGAGGTCGTTTCGGCAGCACGGTGAGCCGGGCAGCGTGGCCTGAGGTTAATGGTTCGTCGCAACTGCGAGGATCTCCAGGGCGAAAGCAAAGGGTTGTCCCCGGCCTGCGAGGCCCTGGGGGGTGTACGGGGGGTGCACGGCCGCGGCCGAGCCCCGCAGGGTCTCTGCACCACGCTCGGGTCAGCCCTGGCCCCACCGGAGCTGGGGATCAGCCCTGGGTGCTGTGGGACCTTTGGGGACAAGGACCTCGCTCGATCCTGAGCCCATTTTGTCCCTGGGCTGTGCGTGCACCGAACTGTGTCCGGCCTCAGCGGGAGGTGCGGGGTCACACGCAGCCCGTCGGGGCTCCCCGGGTGGCTCTGCTCTGCTGCTGCCGGCGTGCGGGTTTGTCCTTCGCCTTTAGCTCCGAGCTTTCCGTCTCCTGTGGTTTGAACAGGGTAAAAGGAGGAGGAGGAGGCTCTTCCTCGGGGACTGGCTCAACCACCAGCCCAGCGCGGTAAGGTGCGCGGCTGGGAAATGGTTAAAGAGTCACGGTTGGCACCGGGAAAGGGCTTTGGGTACCGGGTAACGGGGGTCTCCCCACGTGTTTGGCCCCCGAGGGAGCCTCGTGCCCCTTCGCACCCCGCTGCAGGTGATGGGCTGAGCTCTGCCTCGGGTGCCCTGACACTGCCAGGGACTCCACGTTTTGGGGTTCTCCCCAAGCTGGGGACAGAGTTTGTCCTGATTCGGTGCGTTTCTGTGGCTCTCTGGGGTGTTAGACGTGGTTCAGCCCTTCTGCTCCGCCGTGGGTAGGAGCGAGACTCACGCGTGGGGCCGGGGACGTGGGGCAGGCTGGGCAGCACGGGGCCCTACGGTGTAGGGTGCAGGGCGTGGGGTCCCGCTCCGTGGGGA
>NW_009626365.1:2471-3062 GCF_000690535.1 Cariama cristata
CGCACGCCCCGCTCCAGAGCTGGGTGCCCCATGGCCGGGCAGCACCAGGGCACCCAGGGACCCCAGGCTATGGGACCCCCCCGTGAACATGCCTGGGTGGCCGAGGACATGGGGTTAAGCCTCCTTCAGCCACGGCGTCAGAGCGGTATCCTCCTGGGCGAGCGTTCCCGCTTTCGGGAGCAGGGTGTGCTGTGAGCAGGACGCAGACGTCTTCCCTTTTCCATGGCAAACCGCCGGCAGAAGCTCCCACCTCCTCACGCTGTCCCGGGCCAGACTCCTTCCCAGCAGATGACCTGCCAGCCAGTTCACCGCATCCTGGAGCGAAGCAGAGCAAGATCACATCTGGCTTCTTAACTCTGAAACGGGGCAGAGGAGGGAGGGGTGTAGGGGTGGTAGGGGATGGGAAGCCTTTGTGTGTGTGCAAAGCCTTGAAAAAAAACCCTAAAAACAACCAAAAAATGAGGATTTGCGTATCTTTTAACAGGTGGCATCTGTACCTATGGATTGATGGGCCCCACATTCGACGCAACGGTCCTGGCTGTCGGTTTGTCGGTGGGTTGCAACAGGCGGGGAGGGGGTGGGGGGAGCGCG
>NW_009626365.1:3179-9841 GCF_000690535.1 Cariama cristata
GGGCGCCTCAAGTCC
This sequence comes from Cariama cristata, assembly GCF_000690535.1. Taxonomy (NCBI): domain Eukaryota; kingdom Metazoa; phylum Chordata; class Aves; order Cariamiformes; family Cariamidae; genus Cariama; species Cariama cristata. The sequence continues at coordinate 3,195 of NW_009626365.1, forward strand.
GCAGCCCCGTCCGCCGCCATCAGATGGTCTGCCAGTGTCCTGGTCTACGTGGACATCGGTGGTCTCTGCAGGAGGCTGGTCTCGTTAAGAGCAAGGGGAAGGAGGGAAGAAATATCTCAAAGAGATGTTGTCTGGTGCGTGCTTGGATAGATGCTTCCGAAAGGGCATCGATCTGAGAGGGGATCAGATCTGGGAAAGTCAGATGGAGCGATGTCGTCTTGCCATCGATGGAGGTGGCGCCTGGGCTGGGAGCCAGCCACGGGCACGAGCCAGCTGCGGAGGAGCGTTGTGAGTCCGAAACAGCCTTCTCTCAAGGGCAGGACTGCTGAAAGGGAGCGGCGTCATTCCTGAGGGTGGGCAGAGCACCCGGGTGCTGTGCTGGAGGGGTCTCCGGATGGCCCCAGCCCTTCTGATCTGTCTCCAGCCAAAGCTGGGGGTTGGTTGGGGCATTATTTTTAAGAATAATTGAGACTGAAGCGTAGAGGAAAACAGAAAGCCTTAGTCTGGCATACCTCCAGCCATGGTGGGCTTCTGCTTTGACGGCTCCATGCTGTTGAGATGCCCTTGACTCAAAATTGATCTATTTCTTTGTGCGGAAGGGCTAGAAGAAGTGGAGATGGGCAACAAGGATGATGAAAGAAATGGAGCAGCTTCCACCCAAGGAACAACTAAACAGGCTGGGATGCTTCATCCAGAGCAGGTGATGACAAGGGAGAGAAGAAAGAAGACGGGAAAGGCGAAGTTTTCCCCAGGTGAGACAACTCTGAGCGGATCTTCATGAGGATGATGGGAGACGCATCGCTGACACAGAGGTTCTCGCCAACCCCTTCTCCTGGGGCCGAGCATAGGACTTGCAGACCTGGTTACTGGAAACCTACCAAGACCATAGAGTATTTTTTTTTTTGTTTCCCTCCTTAAAACTGAAATGTTTGGGCTGGAATTTGCTCTTTTTCTTGTGAGTTTTCACTGCAATTCTGGCCCCAGGAGAGAGTATTTCATCTACTGTAGGTGATGTTTGACAGCGTTGTAAGCAAATGAAAATTGGGTCTTATAAAGGGCAGTGTCTGGAAATCTTCATCGTGGAGAACTGGCCTCATTTATAATTACAAATACGTACAGCTTTGGACAATTACACATCTTGGCCAGCTCTGAGGGCAATTGCTCAGGATTGCCTCTTTTTTTCCTGAAAGCGCTGGCAATTTATTTGTGAGAAAACTTATTTTATACCCTCAGGAGAATATAATGGCATTGCTGTTGCCCTCTGAGATGTTTTCAGGTCCTACCCACCCCAGGAACATGGATAGACCTTTGCATCGGCAGGCGCAGGAGCAAGCTCTGAAATGTCCGGGAAGGAAGGCAAGGAATTGTTTCAGTCTAACAGATTTCTGTATAAAATAGAGGCGAAAAGCATGTCTTCAAAATAATTGAGCAAGGATGCTGTTCGTTACATAAGGTTGTTGGGGGAAAAAAATAGGCTGATTTGCATTTTTATAGGAAATAAAAGGAGTTTGGTGGGTGACATAGCACCTTCCACTGAGAATGTCAGCATGAGATAAGTGGGCTTCAAATAAAAGAGTAAACATTTTCCCGCGGGGACCGAATTCATACCAGAGAGCTTAAACTGGGAGGAAAGCATTTTTAAAATAAATTTTTTGTCGCCATAAAAAAAAAAAGTGTTTTGTTAGCACAAGATCTGCTTACTGCAAGGACGCTCCTTCTCACCTTTGCCTGCAAATTTTTGCTGGTTCATCTGAGTTTGGGTGAAGCTTTGGGTAGCAGGAAAACCGGACTACCCCTGTTTTGTGGATGCGGTGTTTCTCAGGGCAGGAGGAGAGTTGGATGTGCTTTTTAGGAACGGAGGGATTTGTCAGCGGCCGTCAGAGCAGGCTGTGGTTTAGCGATATTTTCATTTCATTCACAACGAGTAGCCCGGTGGGGGTTTTATTCTGGTTTCAGGTTGGTGGCCCTTTGAGATTTGCTATGCCGTGCTTCAGATCCGCTGCTGTCTGGCATAACAATTCAGGTTGCTCAAAAGCGGTGATTAGCATAAATGAACGAGTGGGTGAAATGTTCATTATATTGCCTACTGTCATGTTTGTGTACCAGATTTTGTTACCATCTGTCATTTCTGTTTTCTTGTTGTTGCCAAAAGTTGTCATTCTGAATGGAGGGTGGAGACATATTTTCCAAAGCTAACACGAGATAATTTTAGGTACTTTAGGGCTCGTATGTTCTGTGCTGGGTGTCAGCAGCCCTCACGTACATCAGCCTCGCGAGTCTCTGATAAATTCGGGGCAGGGATTTAGTTAAAGGAGTTTTTAAAGTCAGCGGTTGCGGTCGACGCAAATGCCCGAGATTCTCAGGTCTCGTTATTTGGAAAAAAGTATCTGGTCCTTGCAATTGCAAAGAAAAGCTTGAAAAGAAAATATCGCTTTTCCCTGATGTTAAATAAAAGAGAGAGTATAAAGAAGGGGGTATATCGTGACATCGGACTGTTCAAAACCAAGCTCCTGCCTAGAGATCTGACCAAGGAAAGCGACAGCTCCGCTGTAACAGACTGCGACGTCCCCAGATTATTTCCAGAGATGTAAATGTCCCGGGGACGAGGAGCTGGACAAATTCAACCTTGAAATAAGCTGCAGCTCTCTCGCAGCGACAGTAACTGCATACTGCGACAATTTGCAAGGGGAGCGGTGCACTCACCAGGGCTTGCAGCCTTTAAAGCAAAATTAGCTCGTTTTCAACTGCACGTTTTTAATTCCGTTTCTGGGAGGAATGGCTCAGCCTGCGAGCGGGGAGCTGGGTAGGTGAAACCACAAGGATTTCTTGCCTTGCTCCAGTGCTTCAAGATTGCCCGGTCCAAAAGCTTGGTGCCCTGTGCCGGCTGGGGAGGGAGAGGGCTCCGGGGTGCCTGGATCGTCCCCCTTCCTTTGGGCTGGAGCACCAAGCTCTTGCTGCGAGCGTTTAAATCCTCCCTGGCAGCGCCGGGGCCACGCTGGCACCTCGTCGCTTCCCATCTCAGGCCACAGCAGCTCCGCTCTCCCGAGGGCTGCGGGGTTTTCCCCTGAGCCGAGTTACGGGGCTCAGTGTTCACGTGAAACGCAACGACCTGAGGCATCTGAAAAGACAGAAGAGGTCTAATGGTTTCGGTTGGATTTAAACTCCAGGAAAATACAACACCAGACAGTTTTGGGATGTTTTTTGGATGGTTTGGGCACCACCAGCCAATGGTCCAAATTCATAACCAAAGCTATAAAGATATCTTGGTGTTTTGGTGGGAATTCATGCTGGAGTGGGAGTGCAGAGGGTCACTGCTTGCTCGAGGAGAGGTGGGGAAGAAGGAGATGGGGCTGCCTTTGCTGTGAAAGAGGCAGAGAGAATTCTGAGCATCTCTGATCGAAGGCTGGGGGAAGACCAGGACCATGTCAGGACAGCAACCACTTCTAGACCAGAGGAGATGGATGAGAATGAGACTTCTTCCCAGCAACTCTCCAAAAAGCCCAAAATGCCTGGCAGGAGGGATTTGAACTCCATGTCCGGAGCCCCAGACAGCCCACCTGCTGCCCAACCGTGCCAGGATGTTTCCTGGCTTCAGCAGGACAAGAAGCCACCAAGGGAGCAGCCCTGGGAGATCCCTCCAAGAGGCCCAGAAATCAGTGTCTGGGCTCCACCGCGGAGAAGTCTGCACCAGCTGCTGGAGCCCGAAGAGGGTAAATGGTACATCACGTTGTGCGCGAGTGAAATGCACATCCAGGTCCCCCTCTTTCCTGGATGTCTTCTAGAAGCTTTTAAGCAACGCTGTGGTGGGTTTGTACCCTTAGTGGTGCCGGCCACCCAGCCTTGGCTGCCCTGGCCCCTTCCTTGTAGCCGCAGGAGGAGGCAGGACCAGGGGTGCTAAGAGGGGCTCAAGAGCACAGTGTGTAGCTGGTGTTGGTGCTGTCAACCAAGGCTTGACCCAAGCGCCGTCACATGTGTCGAGGTCAGTCTGGGCCAGTCATCTCCGTAGCTGGAAGTCTCACATCACCCTTCTTCCCGACTGCTTCGCTCTCCCCACGCGAGGGCTGGTGTCACGGGACGGCGCTTGCTCCAACGACTGGTATGTTTTGTCATGTTTTAAGTTATAAACTCTTCCTGGCAGAGTCTCCATCCATGCAAAATCCTGTATTTTCCCAAGTCTTTGACTGATTTTGTAATACGGGTTTGAGATAACGGCTCTGCCCTGATTTAACACTTAAATTGGCTTTCCTAGCTTGAATTCTCCCCTATTTGCTCTCTCCCAGAGGGTAATTTTGCAAAGCTCGTGAGCAAATTCCACCCGAGCATTTCAGGATGATGCAAGCATCACTGAAAGCCTCTGTAAAAAGTTTGGGTCTGTTTTTATTTCACAAGTGTATTCCAGAGCTCTCAAATTCAAACCAGCCGGCTAAATTGCCCTAAATGGGCACCAAGTGCCTGCTTGTGTAGGAGAGCCTGGAAGGTGGCTGAGAAGCCTTCAGATAAGCAGGGAGATGGGGGCTTGGACCACAGGGAGTGGAGCTGCGCTGGCAGAAGGGCCAAAGTCGGTGCTTACAGGCTAATTTAATAGACATGACCATAAACTGGATATGGTGGAGTTGGGGGACAGATCCAAGGTGTGGTAGTTTGTCAAGTACCGCTCCAGGGTGAGGAGGATGATGATGATGGGCCCTCCGGGCTGGGTGATTTGGAGGTGATGTGGCTCCACTTCCCTGCTGGGATAAGCTTTAATGGCTGATGTGGAGCAGGAAGAAAAGCAGGGAAAAAGGGAGTTTCTCTTCTTAACGCTTAGTCTGCTGTTGGTTTAAGAAAACAGAAGAACAAGCGACCTCGATGATCTAAGACCGAAGCGCGGAGTGCGTGTGCACAGGTGTGCACATCGACGGCCAACCTGTTGAATTCCGCATTGTAGGAAGTAAGTAGCGTGCGTAAGGCGGACGGGTTGGTTTGAAAAGCTAATCCTGTTACAATTAGGGACAGTGTTGTAACAGCGAAATCGCAGAGTCACAGATCAGAGGGCAGGATGCCACCAAGACCTTAGAGTGTGTCAAGTCTTGCAAGAATGGGACAGGAGTAACGTCAGTAACAAAAATAATCCAACTGCATGCTTAAAGGAATGGAGCAATCATCGGAGAGAGCTGGGGAAGGTTTCTCTACTGGCCCAGCCGACAAGGTGTTTGGCCTTGAGGAACTTCAGGCGAGAAGAGTTATCACGTCCAATCAAGGACGCAAAATCCAAACAAATTAAAGTGCATCTGGACTAATGTGCAGTGATGTGCACGTATGTTAAAAGTGCTGCCTGACCTTTACAGGGATTGTTTTATACCCTGGAGCATGACATTTTATTACTCTTGCCTTCTACGTAATTGATCATAGAAAAACATTATTTTGTCTATAAAATTATTTGCCTTCATTTTTAAGCCCAGCAATAGTATTTAACTTTCTGATCCTTTTTGAAACTAATTTCCCCAGGCAAATTACATGCTGTGCCAAGAGATTCCTTCGGCTTTAAATTTTCCTGCCATTAATGTCACAGAATGGGACATCACAGCTGAGAGGGTGATCATTTTTTTGATAACCTTGAAAGCAACAGAGTAGAGCACCTCAGCGGAGTTGCTCTCACACAGTCTTCCGGCAGAAATTATCCCAATTTTTCCTGTGCCGATTATCACCACCACAACGGTCCGCTTTGCTGCCGTGCTCTGATCCCCTTAACCAGCGCTAGAAGCCGTAATGACAACAATTATTTCTGGTTTTCCCTGAGCCCATTATTTCGGCACTGTGCAAACACGTGGCGAAAGGCGATTTCTGCTGAAAAAGGTTTTACAGCGAAAGCCCTCGTGCCGTGTTTGGGAGAAACTCTGGAGTTGGGTTTGGCTCTGTGCTGAGCACCCAGGAGATGCTGGGTGGGATTCAGGCCGCCGACTCAAGTTGATAGGAGGGAAGTGAGATGCATCCGAGTGGAATGGACGAGAGCCAGACCTTACCCAAGGGGCTCTCTGAGAGAAGCACAGGACCAGAGAAATAGTGGAGCCTTCAAACTGGTTGGTGCCGTAACAAGAAAAAATAAGGAATTTGGTTTGAATCAAACTGATGCGAAAAATTCAGTGAGGGGAAGGTTGGTACAGTGAGAGATTTTGGTCATTTTGTCGGTTCTTGCTCCTGTTATTTTCCCAGGTTCGGAGCTAAAAGCTGTTGTTAAAGCTTTGTTCATACAGCCTGGAAATTAAATATTTTCTTTATCAATTAATAGATCAGAAGGTTTCGGTGCTTTCCAAATTCCAAAAGCTGAAACCTCAGGAGTTTTGTGAATACTCACTGAATACCTGACCATGCCAGAGTTATCTACCCGCAGAAGAGCGCAGTTTTCCACAAACATGTTATTTGCTAGGAAAAAAAAAAGCCATCGTCATCCAACTCTACCAGTCCCCCAGCAATGCTGAGAAGACAACCATCATCCAGTCTCATTTCTCCCAGAAAGTGCAGTTCCTAACTCCAGACCGGAGGAAGGTGTTTCCTGTGCTTGACATCTGCCGCCATAACGCTCCTGATGTCCAGCCCCACGTTTCAGCCCACCTGGTTTGGCCCCAGATCTCCTGAACCTCAGCTCCGGGGCAGGAGGGCCCTCAAGA
>NW_009626366.1:0-579 GCF_000690535.1 Cariama cristata
CTTCCAAGTAGTCTGAGTGAGAGAAAACTGCCGGGGCCCCTCGGGTGGGTCTGGGTTGTGGTCGCTTCAAGTGGGTGCTCTGGTCTCGAGTGACGTTTGCGCTATGCTTTTTCCTTTTTTTTAGCCTGTAATAATAATTTTTTAACATAGTCAGCTCTTCGATTTATAAGAAGTTACTTTTGTAGCAATGGATTCCAAATTTTATACTGGTGTTTCTGAGGTATGTGTGTTGAGATGGGCGGGGGGGAGGTATCGCATGTCCATCTCGGTTCATAACGGAAAGTGAGTCAGTATATGTGGGATTAAAGAAACGAATGAACAAATTGGATACTCCTAGCTAGATTATAAAAATCCACGTACTCACTGGTGCAGCGTGATTTAGAAAGTTTCTTAGTAAAGTGCTCTCAAATTCTCTAGGTTTACCGTGTGCCTGTTTACGGTGTGCTCCTACACGTGTGATAGCAGAGGGGACACGGGGAAAATGAAACAGTACTAAGTTGACTTCAGTGCTGTCTGTGTAGGATAGCAGGCAACCTGTTCAGTGTTTGCTCTCTGCTAACAAATGTTATGGCTGGCGGC
>NW_009626366.1:832-13508 GCF_000690535.1 Cariama cristata
GTGTCCAAGCAGCTGCTTTGCCATACCTGTGCTCTGAAGTTTTCCAGCTTTTCCTTAAGCTACTCTGAGTGGAGCTGAGATCATTCTTTAAAACACAATTGTATAGCGTAGGAAGGACAGGACCTTGCTTCCTTGATTTTTTTTTTTTTTTTTTTTTGGATGTTGTATAACCGAAATTCTGTTCCAGCACCCATCTTTTCTGCCCACTTTAACTGTGGTTTCTTTGAATCCTCTACAACACACACGATATCATTTTGTTGTTCTCTGCAGGCTGACTTGACCGATGCTCCCACCAAGTGCAGAGTCTGTATTTTCCACTGAGGTCTGAAGTGAATTTGTGTAGAGAGGGAATTGCAGGTATAGATTGTGATTCTTCATGTGTGAACTTCCATTTCCAGTAAAGCCTATTGCTTTGTTATTGCACCGCACAAAGCCTGCCCTGTGCCAGGGAGGGGCAGAGTAAGGAATAGCTCTTGAGCAATTTCAATAGAATACGCTGGAGACTTGATGTGCTCTTGAAACAGGGGAGATGAGTTCACGGATTTTTCTACAAGACGATGATGAGGACCATCTCACATGTTGGCAGTGTACGTTAGCATACCTGCCTTGTCTTTAAATAGAGGATGATAATATAATTCATTCTTAGAATACAGTAAATGAACGATGGTTTTCGTAGCTTCAGAAATTCTGGGCAAAGTGCAAGACTTCCTCAGAAGGAAAACAGCAGTGCCAGCTTGTTAAAACATGCAGCATATTGGCGGGACTGGGCTATGAGCATATTTGCATGATTTGGAAACAGTTTAAGACAGTATTTCCTGGGCCGACTGCTTCTCTCTGCATCCTGCTGCTTAACGTATCAACAACTTCAAGTGGAGCAGAGATCATGTCATGGACAAAAAGGATTCTGAAGGATGGAGCTAGGATTTGGTGCTTAGTTTGCTTGGGGGGGGTGTGTGCATTTTTATAGAGAAAAAAAATGCAGATTTTATCATGACTAGAAAATTCTACAGCTGTAAAAATGCAAAGCACACTTTTTTTTTTCCCCCTTTAGCATGCAATGTGTGCTCACATTGGCTGAATATAGGAGCCCAGAGCGGTTTGACATCCTCCCGAGTTTATGCAGCCTATTAGATGGTCCCTGCTAAGTCAGTGACTTCTATACTTTGTCAGGTCTGTTTAGCAAGCTTACTTCAGACTGAGTTTGGTTTTTTTAATCTAAAATTCAATGTATCCAATACCAGTAAGAATTTACTTGAGAAAGAAATTGATCATAGTAATTAAATGGTGAATGTGCTGGATGTGGCTGGAATATAAGCAGCAGTGCCCAGGCAAATTTGAACAGTTTTCTTGAAGCAAGAGTGACCATCCAGTTGTCTAGCATGTGCTTCTTGAAAACTTATTTCTTGAGTTCTAATTGCCTTATTATTGCTTTATAATTATAGCCAGTCAGCTTGAGCAACATTGCTTGTGTCTTTTAATCACAACAATTTATTCTCAAATCAGAGGGAATATATGAAGGAGGAGGTGGAGGAGTGTGCTGAAGATGAGGCGACTGAATCGGAAGAAGACCTTGAATTTGATGAAAGAATTGGATGCCTTTCCAAAGGTTCCTGAAAGCTATGTGGAGACTTCAGCAAGTGGAGGCACAGGTAGGCCTTATTGAGATGCTGACATGATTCATGTTGACTGTTAGCTCAGTCTAGCATGCTCTGGGAACAGAAACCTCAATAGGAGGAAGACAGGCATCTGTGTTCACTTGAAACTAGCCAAAATTGGTTTCTTGGTTTCTTTTGTGGACTGACAGAGCTCATCTCCTTCAGGTAAAGACATAGTATCTTATTCGAATAGATGCATTCATCACTCATCTGAAGGGAGAGTTTTGTGTGACACTGATGAGACTCAAACCAGTGTAAAGGGTCACTGTCAAGACTTCTAACCAATTACAACTGGAAGTACACCATGCCAAGGCCGTAATAAAACTTTCTCATTTAGGCCCTTTTCTCTGTGTGAGGTTTCTGGGTGAGACTCTGTCAACATGAGCTGAAATGCAGGGATTCAACTCTGTGCTTTCATAAAAGAGGGAAAACATTCTCCAGAGATGTCTAAGAGCTGCCTAAGTTAAGCATCAGGATGAAGAACAGCTTCCTAAAGCTTTTTGTCTTGAAAGTGTAGTTGATTTTAAGAGTGGGGAAGACCCTTTGAAGAACTAAACACTTTACTCCAGGGCATGTGCTTGTACTGTCCTTATTAGTCACTTGAGCTTCTCTCAGAAAGCTGTAGCTGTAAAGGTACCATTTCTATATGTATCTGAATAGGAAATTGTACCTTTAAGTTGGGTTGGGCTAGAGGTAGCCTGATCTGGAGATGATGACTTCATCTACTGGACTATTGGAATTGTTTGCACTTAGATAGGAAACTGCTAGCACTTAATTTGAAATAGAGGACAGAAATCTCTCATGTGCGATTATGTCTGAAACTCAGTTGAACAAAAAGTACAAGAAGCAATTGCAATCTACAGATAAGCCTTTGAAGTCATTACGCCAATTGTAGTGTAGAGGTAGATATCACAGGGATCTGTATTATTTTGCTATGTTTCCTGAAGTGCACTGTTAATGATTAAAGGATAATGGTATATAAAATAATCTCTAAGAGCCGATTAAATAACTCTTTGTTAATGTTAGTCCCAGTTCCTGAGAAAGCGAGTTGGTTTTGTGTTGTAATTCACAGAAAAACAATAAATGCTTAAAAATTCATTTTTTTCTAGTATAGCACAATCCTTCATGAGAACTTCACTTTGGTGAAGGGTGCCTTAAGGATTTCTCAACACCAGAAGTTATTTTAGCATTCGTTGGTTTATCCCAGTAACCTGGGATAAATGACAACATAGGATTGTCTTACTCTATGCCGTTATAAAATCTGAGTATAGTATTCCCGTTTCATTCAGGATTAAAGTGCCAGGCTTACTTTCTGATGTGATAGGGATGCAAAACATACTAAGACTCTATTCTCAGACTTTCAGTGCCTTCAAACCCATTGCAAAAGAAGTACCATCTCTCAGACTGAGACTGCAGCTCTGGGGCTGGGAGAGCCTTCAGAAAAGAGGATCTGTCTTTGGAAATTCTACGAGACTTCTTTTTTTTTTTTTCCTGTTCAGATCCACAAATACCTTTGCCCAGAATTACCCAGAACGCAGCTATGGCTCTAACTGTTTCCTTGTTGCTTTGGATAGACAGTATGGCCCCAGCTTTCCTGTTGCATAGCTGGGGTGAGTCTGGCCTAGTGGGCTTCAAAAGGAAATTGATAGCCAGAATAATTAACTGATTAGTGCATCTACTTTCGCAGTATGCATTGGCATGAAGGTTTTTATATATATGATTGTTACCTAGCTTCAGCTGGAAGCTAGAACTTGAAGTGTTGCTGATCAATGCAACAGTCAATGATTTATTTTCTGATCCCATAGGACAGTGCCTTTATTCTCCTGCTGCCACCTCTGGGCTGTAGACCACTGTGTAATGAGTGGAAGCCTATCAACAATGGGCTTGTTTCTTCTCAAGTTGCCCTTCACGGACTCCATAGAAATACTCCAGAGAATGCGAATGGAAAACATATACTGTCAATAATCTGTACAAATCATTGCTGCTCTCCATAACTGAAGTTTTTTTCAACTTAACAAAACCCATGATTTAATAAAAGGGGTGTAGCAGGTGTTTCTGGGCATCTGTTACTGTGTTTCTGATTATGTGCAGAAGGATGATCTTCCCCTTGCATTGTACAACTTTGCAAGTGTGATGAATAGGCTGCTTGGAGATAAGTGAGGCATGTATACCAATTAGTTTTCTTCCTAAAAATGATTTCAAATCAATTCTTTGCTTCTTTAGCTGTTGGTAGAATGGATAGCTACATGTTGGTTATTGCCAGAGGGAGAATTATTTGAAATGCTGGGGTGGGAGTCCTGACTGTACAGCTATGCACAGTGCATATAGCGCATATTATTTCTCTTGTCTCCTAGCTTCTTGGCTCTAAAAATGGATATAAAAATATTTCGTATAAAAACTTGGGTTGTAGGCAAGTGGAGACTTGAAGGGACTTCAGGGTGCACCTTCTCCTTTCATGCTTGAATTCAGGATTTAGTTTGCCCAGACCATCCCTGTCAGTGATTTGTGGGCATTTTCTTTTATATGCGTAGGAGGATGTAGTCTGTTCTTAAATCTTCCACATATGGATTTCACAACTTGCCTATCACTCTAGTATTTGACTGTAGTTAATGTAAAAAGTTCTTTCTTGATGCAAAGATAGGACTTGTTCTTTTCCCCTCCTATGTAAAAGCAAATACAGTAGATATGAAAACGTTTTTCTAAGAGCAGCTTATGGATTTATAAATCAAAGATACCAGTATTGTACTGGTAATGCTCAGATTCTGGAATGTTAGAATTTTATTCTGCTTATGTTTCTGAATAATATTTCTTACAATCTAAACTTCTAATTTATTTTTTTTTTGACCACTCAAGTTTCTCTGATAGCATTTACAACAATAGCTTTCCTGACTGTAATGGAGTTCATGGTCTACCGAGACACATGGATGAAATATGAATATGAAGTAGACAAGGATTTTACTAGGTAATTTTTATTCATGATAATCCCTTTTAAAATTTAAGTTGTCTGCATTTCAGGAAAGAATAGATTTAACATGTTCATGTAATTTGCAAGCAATTTATGATTGAAATTAAAAATTAAATTCTAAAGGGACTTGATTTTTCTTCTGTTGATTGATTTGGGTTTTTTCTTTTCTGGAATCAATGAGGAAAAGAAATTGAGATTTCTGTAACGAAGAAGGCAAAATAATGTAGGTTTGTTGGTGGAGGAGTCCCCTGAGGAATTATTTGCTAACAGTTCAGAGGACATTGTAATATGTTACTCCACATCAGCTAGGTAAACTCACCACACTTGCACGACGCTTACTCTAGTTTATACAATTAATATATTGCCATTATACTTTGTGCTCCTGGAGGTGAACCTTAAGCACTCAGAACTTTCTGTTGTCTAGAGGTTGCTACTGGTCCTGTCTCCAGTTACAGCCCCCAAGATTGGCTGAAGATGTATTTGCTGTTGGTTTTCATGTGCTTGTCTGGACTCTGTTTGCCTTTCTTCCTGAGGTGGTCAGGCACCCATGAGTCCATGTGAAGTTAATGATGATTTTGTGCACTGAACGCCTTTAAATATCACACGTCTGGAACTGAAATAACTTTAAAAACTGTTTGACTAGTTGCTGTGGTAACAAGCTAAAGATAGATATATTAATTGGATGTCTTGTACGTCAGAAATACCAAAGGTTTCTGTAATAGAAAAAATAAAAAATACAAGAAATTTAAGGGAAATGCATCAAAAACTCAAGTTAGAGTAAATCCTTCAGACAGATGGGAGTTTCACATTTAGGTCTTTGCTAAAGTAGGTGGTTTTCCTAGTGAAACTATCACATGGGAAGGATAGTCTAGCAGTTAAGAGACTGTTATGGGACTTGGGAGACGTCCTGCTGCAGATTTTCCAGTTTGGTTGTGGACTAATCACTCAACTTGTGGTTCTTGACAATTTAAACCAGTGGAGACTGGGATCGCTTTAAGTGCTTTTTTGCTGTCTACTGACCATGTCTGGTCCCAAGTTGAGCCAGTGTTGAATCCCTTGCTTATGTTGATTTGTTTGTGGTCAGCAAAGTTCCCAGAAGAAGCTCCCTAGAGGTGATAGGACTATATGACTATAGTGAGGGGATTTACTCATTATGGTTTAAATGACTTTTGTGAAACTAACATGAAAACCAATAGGAAATGCCCAAAATATTGGGGAATGCCACACAACCAGACTTTTGGTGTGATGAACCTTTTTGGGGTGTTGGTTTGGGGTTTTTCTCCCTAATGGGAAGAACTATGTTTTAACTCCCCTTGTTATGGAAACATTCAGGGTAAACATCTTAACATGCAAGGCACTTTGCTATTATAATATGGGAGCACTTTTGAGAAAAGAGTTTTTTCCAGGAGTGGTGCTAGCAAAACTAACCATCTTTATGACATGGCAGCATTTTCTGGGAACTGGCTGTAGCAAATTCTCAGCCCAATCCTGAAAGTCACTGTCCTGAGGAATTCTGATCAGAGTTGGAAATACAATGGCCTGTCTTAAGGACAAAACAGGAGGAAGGTGCTCAAATATTTACTCAGTTTTAGATTTGTAACTCATATGTTGTCCTGATCCACTGCATTCTGTGGAATTTATTGCACTGTTGTAGTTGTGTGGGAAAAAAAGAAGTGTAAAATATTGGAAACGATATATTCTTAATAAGAGTGTGACAAACTCTTGGGTCAGTAATATTTCCAGAAAATCTGTTAGGAGTTTCATAGTAAAATTCAACAGGGAAATCTGATGCTTTTATCTCTTAAGTTATGAGTGGTCGTTAGTGCTTTAATAACTAAAAGTCCGTCTTGGTTCACACAAATTTTAAACAGCTTAAGTTTATATTTATTGGTGTAAATTTTTATATTTGGCTGTGTTTCTGCAAGTAATCTGAGAAATGTAGTAATATATCTCCTGATACTGGTACTCAATGTTACTTATTAGCTTTTTGCCTTTTTTTTCTTTCCAGTAAATTAAGAATCAATATTGATATTACCGTTGCCATGAGGTGTCAATGTAAGTATTCCATCAGAGAAAGTTTTGAAACACTTTAAAGGCTCTTCAGAGTATGCATTTGTTTGCAATATAGTTGGATATTGTTCAAAATATTCTAACAGTGAGATTTCTTCTGATCTTGATGGCATATGCATCACTGAAAGAATTAGTAGGAGATGTGAAGACAAGTATTTATGCCATCTCGTTCACATCTTGCAGAACTTTTGCTTTGTCTGTCAGCAAAAAAAAGGATCTGTTGTTCCAGTCTCTCTCTAGCTGCAATATTCTAAAGCTCCTTGTGAGACACAGCTCAGCAGCTGAAATTTATCACAACTTTTATTTATTTATGAACTTGGCAAATAATGACATGCTGTCTTGTTTAACAGTACTGAATTGTTAAACATCCTCCTGGACATATGGATGCCTTCTCATTTAAAGGCAATGCTTACTATTCTTTTGACATCATTTAGGTAATGAACCATTATTTGTATGGAGTGGTTTTGGTTGTCCTGGACTGAGAAAGAGAGACAATACTAATCCTACCAGGAATGCAAGCAAATCTTCAAGATTCACTCTTTTTTGGCTAGGTTAAACCTTGCATTAATTGTATAATCCATCAGTACCATACAACTTGTGTTTGTCTCACAAGTATTAATATATAGGTCATCCTTTCTTACTTTTAAAATTTATTTTAGTATTTTTCAATTATTTTCCAGTTAGCATAAAAAATTCTGAAAATTCTGATTTTTTTTATTTGATTTTTTTAAAAAAATTGAGAAATAGACAAATTTTTTTCCTCTGTTTTGGCTAGTCTTGGTTTGGATTCAGTGCTTATGAAACAGGAAAAAATATTTAGGCATAGCAGGTCCTAGAAAGCTTGTGTATGTAGTTCATACAACATCTCTGAAGGTGTTACATCAGTGAGAAAATATTGCAAATCTGAAAAGTTTGTTTCCAGTCACTGTGCATCAGTTGATGATGCTCTGATATGATAGGTCGAAAAGTAGGATTCTGTGGTTTCCTCCTGCCTTCCAGTAGTCTGCATCTTTCCAGGTTTGTTTTTCTTTTCATTTGGACTTTGTTAACAAGAAACAGTAACTTATACTGAAAGTTTACCACTGTATTGCGAAACTTCACTTCAACTTGAGCTTGTTTGTTTATGATCATCTGTATGACTCTTAATATTTTTCTCTCTGTTTAAAATAGATGTCGGGGCTGATGTTCTGGATTTAGCAGAAACAATGGTTGCCTCTGCAGATGGGCTAATCTATGAACCAGTAAGTTGATTCTTACCTTTTTATTTTAAAAGGAAATTGCTCTTTACTTGATGCAGAGCACTGCTGGGCTGACTTGCTTGTATTTCCCCCGCCCCTCCCCCCCAAATTGCCTTGCACAGAACTTTCCCAAGTATTGTCTGATCCTTGAGTGAAGTCTGCAGTGCTTACCTCAGGAACCTGCTAGGGAAAAAAGCTAGCATTGGGATTTCTGCCTGTTCACTCTCTGCAAACAGCAGATTTGAATACAGCACGCTCCCAGATCAGTGCTTCTTAAAAAGCTAGTGATTTCTACAGCTAAGTTTTTTACGTTCGCATATTCTAGGAATAAATTCTGACAGTATTTGATATGGAAGGAAAAACTATCAGAGCTCTCCTAAAAAGCAGTTACATCAATCCTTATAATATGGAATGATGTTAAAGATTAATTTCTGTATTGTGAACTGAAGGCTCTGGAACTACTGTGTCAGCCTATGCTCTTAAACTGATTTTGTTTGCATAGTGCGATAGACTTCAAAGTAATTATGCTGCATGAAAGTAATTTATCATTTACAGAAAACTTATTAGAGAATGTAACTTCCTGCTGTAATTCTTACATTCTCTAGTAACTGAACCATATTCCAAATTATAACAGTTTTGTCCAAATTCCTGCTCATATGTGTGAGCAGGAGGAGATGGCTGAATGGAAGGACTTGGTTGGGAAGGGGAAGGAGCTTGATTTTGTTTGCTTGTTCTCGTTGGAATATTTCTTTTTGTCTGGACAGTCATCCCTGCCCTGCTGTAGCTGCTGCATGCTAGCAGTTCCCCCAGTTATTATAATCGTAGAAAGAGGAAACTTCCTGTACTTCATCTGTTTTGGCCGTAGCTCTGGGTAGATTTGAGCATTAATTGCAATTGAATTTACTGTCTGGAGTACATCAGAATTAACAATACATAGATTTGAATTCAGTGCACAGAGGTTACTGGTGACATTCTTGCACCGATTGAAGTACAGCGGTTCTGATAGCTTGTCTTGAAGAAGTGCTTGATGTGGGATGACCATAGAAATAAACAGTCTGCACTTGGACCCTTGTCTTTCAAAGATTGCTCCTCTGCCTGTTTCATTGCTGTTTACATCAAAACCATGCATGTCAGTTATATCAGTTAGAATTAAATTGCCACTCACTGCTGCTTCTAGCCCGTGTTAGTCAAAGGCTAGAAGGGCAGAGACTGCTGACGAGTCTCTTCTTTAGGAAAAGATGCTTAAGTTACAAATGTGAATAAGTGAATAATTCTGGAGAGGAAGGGACAGAAATTTCCAGACTTCAACAATAAATGTATTGTTTAAAATGCAGAGTCCTTTCATAAACTCCAGTTACATAGTACCAAGTGTGAAGTTGATTATAACTTCCCACCCCTTCCCACACCTTCTTCAGGGTTTCATTGATGGGACTTCAATGCTTCCTTCGTGATTTTAGATGTGTTATTTTTGTTTCAGGTAGTATTTGATCTCAGCCCACAACAAAAAGAATGGCAAAGGTAAGGCACTGAAATGCTTGCTTATGGTTTGTATTGCTTGTACTGGAGGTGACTTTGAGGTACACCAGTCACGTGACAGAACTATGTCTTAGGTCTAACAGCTCCTGCTTGTGATTTAAGAGTGCAGACCTGTGAAAACATATTAATTTGCTTTGCTTTTCTCATCGTTTGAGATCGCTGTTACAGAAAAAATTGGCTTTGGACTTATTTGTGGAATTGGGTCATGCAGTTGCAAGCCAAGATGTATGCAGTCACTCAACTTATGTTTCCAAACGAATCCTTGGTAGCACAAGTTTTAATTATGGATTCAGATACGTAACACAAATAGCTTGATATCTAAATGTCAAAGCTGAACTGGCATGTTCTTGCAAAAAGAAATGAGTTTGAGTCTTTCATATAATTAAATTGACACACTTTATTGTTTAAACTGGCATAGCTTGGTGATATCTGTGATGACTGTACTGATACTCTTGTAATGGAACCTGAAGCTTATTTGGGAGTCTAGCTAGTTTTGATGTTTTTGGTAACACACTGCTGTGAACACCAGAGCTTTAAGCTCTGTATAAAATACCATTCTCAAAATTTAATGTAACACTTTAATACTGACATGAACCTTGCTAACTTCTTGATTTATAACCTGCAACTAAAGCTGATAATTAATTGTGAAGTTATTTTTTGTTTTACTGTTGCATGCTTTCATGCTTGTCTGTGTAATCTGTAGGATGCTGCAGCTAATACAGAGTAGGCTGCAGGAAGAACACTCTCTGCAAGATGTGATATTCAAAAGTGCTTTTAAAAGTGCTTCTACAGCACTGCCACCACGGTAAGAAAAATGGGGATGTTGTGTCATCATGCCCCTCTCCCTCTGCCTTATTTAATTAGACTTCACGTTTTATTGTGGTTATGATTTCTTCCCCTCTCCAGAAGATAAAGTTGCAAGAAAATAAGACCTTACTGCCTTTTATTGCATTTTAAAATAGTATACTTGATACTTGCTTTGGAGAGTTGTTATTTTATGAAAATCTCTGGGGTTTCTAACCTGGAGAAGGTTTCCAGGTTTTGTGTATGTATTTGTATGTATATATCTATACATAATACAGATGCACACATAAATACACACACACACCTTTTTAGTCCATTTTATCTGATGCTTCCTTCTTAATGTGAATTAGTAATGCCGAAGTAACGCTAAGCAAGTCTTTTTTTTTTTTTTTTTCTAGTGAAAGAGTATCTTACTGTCCAGCAACTCTTAAAAAAAAAAAAGTCCTGCTATTAGCTGTGACTTAATACTTTATGGTTTTAAAAGAATCAACTTTTGAATAAAAATGTGTTTTGTTAATAAATGCTCTTGTATTTTTCTTAGTAAATCTCCCTGTCTCAGGACCAAATACATCCTTTCTTCCTAAGGCAGACTGAAGAGGGCTCAAAAAAAATCTTTCCTCTCATTTAGTTGTTGTCTTCAGATTCATTTAGTCCTTCTGTGTCTTTCTTGTTAGTGCAGTATTTGAGATGGTATTTATGCTTGAGATGCATTTAAAAAATTTTTTTTTTTCAGCTCCCTCTAAGGAGCAGATTTGGAAATATGTTGTGAGTTGTGGACATCCCAACAAGTGTGGGAAAAGGAAGGTTTCAGAAAAAAAAATGTTGAAAGCTGTTCTTGTTGCAGTGTTGTTAACATGACTATGTATTCTGTTTTGTTCATTGCAGCATTAAAATTTTCCCAACAAACCGTTTCTGGTAGAAGTAAGTGGGGAAAAAAATCCCCAGGGCAGCAAGATATACTTACGGTCTTACATTTTCTGTTCACATGCTCAGATATCGTAAGTTAGCTTTGTAGGCCAGATCTCTGAATATAAGTACAAATGAAAGCTCATTAGTTTCATCAGACTGACCTTTATTTGTTTCCCTCCCTTCCACCATCCCTGCTACAAGTCTGGAAGCATGTGATAAGGAGAGGTAGATGATAATGCTATACCTTTATGCTAGGAAAAGAAGTATCTAACTCTACTGCTGTTATTTCTGTTAGACGGTGAATATTCTCAAATATTCTTTATGTTGTTTTTGTTTAAACAGGGAAGATAATTCATTACAGTCTCCAGATGCATGCAGAATTCATGGTCATCTCTATGTCAATAAAGTGGCAGGGAATTTTCACATAACTGTGGGCAAGTATGTTCTGTTCAATTCCTGAAAATCAAAAAAAAAAAAAGGAATTGACTTCTACGTTATATACAGTGCATGCATGTATATGTGTGTGTATGCCTTTACACTTTTGAGTTAACAACTGTTTTTTATTAACCTTCCCATACACACGCTTGGTATTATTTTCCATGTGGTATCTTTTCTTGCACAGTTAAAAACGAATATCGTAAGTTACTAAAACAGTGCAGTGCATTGTTGCATGCAATGTAGTGGTTATGTATTCCAGTGTCTTACAGGATGAAAACTCTTGAAAATAGGTCCTCAGTAAGTGTATGACATGGAGTGGACTGCTTGTACTTGCCTCCATTCTTTGGGCCTGCCCAAACTCCTCCTTTCTGTTAGTACACAGTTCACTAATATGGATGAAGTGTAGGTGTGTGCTATTTCAGTGCTGAGATAACATAGCTATGGAACCATAGTTAGGGAGCTAAATGCCAGTCCATCGTGACTTGTGGAGACACTTTCTGATATGCTTTGGCAATGGTATTAGCTTATATACACTGTGTACGAACTTGTGTTAACTTTTCTCTGTGCTGTCCAGCTCTGCTGTCCTTACTTGTCTTCCTGCTACCTCTGTCACCAGAGATCTTAGCATGCAATCTATACTCTTTAATTTATCCACATGTAATTCCAGCGGCTCTTTGAGTGGGTATTTCTTCAAATGTCAGTTCTGTTTGGTCTTGTACCACCTCTGATTTGCTCCTAGATGTCCAGCTTCTTAAGCCCTTTTCAGAGCAGATAATTTCTCTCTCTAGTTCTGCAACCCTGAATAATCTTTTGCTTTCCTTTGCTTCCTTTTGCTCATCTTTACGTTAGTACTTCTGCTAAGTTGCTCTTTCTCTTCGTGTAGGTGTGGGGTTTTTTGTAGGTGTGGGGTTTTTTTGTTTTTTTTAATGGCTTTTCTCACTGGCCACCTTGGTACCTTATTGCCTAGTTATTTATTGTAGTCCTATCTTGTGTGATCTCATTATCTTTCTCCACCTTCTGTTTGTCCAAAACTTACATGCATTTGGTAATGATTTAACTTA
>NW_009626366.1:13557-15466 GCF_000690535.1 Cariama cristata
GCAGAGAGACCGTTTCTCTTTCCAGAGAGAGTTGCACTTTTTCCACCACCCTCTTTGTGCTGTTACCAGCCTCTGCGTTGTACTGTCTTTGCAGGTCTACAAACAAGTGTCCAGACCTGAAGTTAACTTGCTTAGTCAGGGAGCAAACACAGAGCATATTTAACTTGGTTAGTCATAGAACGAGTACAGTAAAGTTTTCGTTGGTTACTTGAGCAGTTCTGCAGCTTTTCACGTGGTAGGCCTTAGTGGCTCTTCTAGTAGCCTAGTGACTTGGTGTGATTTTGACATTTCTAAAAACGCAAGAGACTAACTTTGTGTAAGAGAGTTTTCATGAGTCTAACGTTCCTGTACCTTGTCATTCAGGCTGTCTGTACTTGGCAGTAATAAAAATGTCATATTTTTTTTATATAGATACACACACAATTTTAATATATATGTAAGTTTCTAAAACAAATATATGTTACATCTGTTTAAACATATATATGCTATGTTATACATATATAAAATATGTATATATGCACTTATTTTATATATACATATATATGTAAAGTATTTATCGAAATAGAGGGGGAGAGGTAATTTTTCTATGTAGTCCTGTTTAGGAAAACTGTGTATTTTGTATGGATTCGTTGAACAAATTTTTCATAAAACACGTCTTGCTTTCTTTAGGGCAATACCACACCCTCGAGGCCACGCACACTTGGCAGCCCTTGTAAGCCATGAGTGTAAGTTCTTTCTGTCACCTCCACACAAACGAGTATGATTTTGTTCAGACAGCTGTCTCCTAATTAATATGTTAATGTAGGTTGCTGTTGTAAAGATGTTCTAGCTGGGCAATTGCATTGTAGGAGAAAGTCAAGAATATTCTTTGCAATGTTCTGACTCAGCAATGACTTACTTTCATAGGTTTAACACTATTAGTATTATGTTTAGGTTGCTTCTAAGTAATGATAACACAGGAATCTCAGATGTACTTTGTTGTAGCACAAATACCACATGAAATTCCTGTATTTCAGTCCAAAGTACCTATTTCCTGCAAAATCCATTTTTATAAGGTTAAAAATTTCTGACCTTTATCTTTAGAAACTTCATTTTTAGGTTATGAGTCTGGATACTAAATGTGTGTTGCTGCTGTACTTAATGTGAGGCAAGGGTGACTTACTGTGAAAAACAAACTTGATGTTGGTTAGACTTTCAAATGTCTGCCCATGAATTAATGTTAACACAAGTGTATAATATTATAGATCTTAAATACCTTTGCAGAATCAGACAATGTAGTAACTTGGAAGTTACCTTATGCTTCCTCTGTACGTTTAATTTATGAAATTTAGTCTGTTTAATACCATTACATACAAGAACCTGAACTGTAGAATAATGTAAGTATTTGGCCAACTAGAAATTTCCTGTCATGAAATGTTAACTCTCTTCAGCTCCAGGATTGATCCAGATAGAGTTATACTTTGTTTTAGAAGCTCTTTTCTAGAGAAATTCAATTTCTTCGTTAAATATTTTGCATTTGAGTTTTATTTGAAACACGTACGTAGATGTATTGATATAGTCACAGGCACAGATCCAAAGAAATGCACATCAATGTTTGTAATATTCTAACTAATGTGTTTTCCAATGTGAGAAATGGATGCATCTTTCTGTCTGAGTACAGAATTCCATAGTTTTAAAATGTTGTTTCATTCCTCTGTATTGTCTTTCAGCCTATAACTTCTCTCATAGAATAGATCATTTGTCATTTGGAGAGCTTATTCCAGGAATTATTAATCCTTTGGATGGAACAGAAAAAATAGCGTCGGATCGTAAGTGTTGCGTGTTTAAAAAATTATTTTTCCAATAATTACATTTAAAATAGTATCATATTTAATGAATGTTGTGATTTACAAACAGCATGTCCTGCTGA
>NW_009626366.1:15497-28306 GCF_000690535.1 Cariama cristata
CTGAATTTGGTAGCGAGCAATGCACTGTTCAGTTACCTACATGGCATCTTAAATGGGCGATTTCTTTTTAATATTGGTATTGCTGTACTTTGCTATTTCACTGATGTTGATTTGTGGTTTCTTTCAGATTTGTGTTATGTTGAAGTTACAATCTGTCTGAACATACTGCAAAGAATTTTGCAGCAGTATGCTACAGTGGAGAGTCATAGATCTGATTGTTGTCATAATGGGGAAAAATAAGTCTGATTTGGTTTTAAAAAAAAAAAAGCATCAGAAGTCTTGGATTCTATTCCTGTATTTGGTTTGTCACTTTCAGGGTGTATTTTGTGAGACTGCTACAGGAAGGGTTTGTGTATCGCTTTGTTTCCTCATGTATAAATAAAGGAGTATAGTAACCTACTTTCTAGAGCTACCTACGCCTCATCCTCTGCAACAAACTTACAACAAATTGCTTCAATCTATCAGTGTTTGTTCTCTTAGGGAATTGCACAAAGACAGAGCAATCGTAGATGCATAAGCATGCTGATTGCTCGAGAAGAATTCTCTAGAAGTCTGTCTAATCAAGAGAAAAACTGTAACCAGTTTAGAAGAGCTTCCAGCATTGTATAGACAATTCAGTGGCTAAAATCTACTCAAGCCACTGTCGAGATGTATGTATCATGCAAAATGTGACTCTGTGAAACTTGTTCAGTTCTAGTGCCCTGGAAAACACTATCTATGAGTTTCATTTGAACATCTGAGTGGCCTGACCTTAATGAATCTTTTCATTACATGGGTAAAATGTAAATTTCTCTGAGCAAAAAATGTGACATAGGCCTTGCCTGTGGAAACTTACCTTTGTTCATGCAGGTGGTGATGAAGTAGTCTTGGCAGTGCTGGGACTCCTTAAAGAACATCTCTAGTGTAAATGGCTTAGCTGATTAACTGTTTAACTATTTTAAGTATTAATTGTTTGATTTCTTTGTGAATGTCTCAGACGGTCATTGACTGTGTACTTAATTCAACAGTGAGATTTATTTTCTTCTAGACAACCAGATGTTCCAATATTTTATCACAGTTGTGCCAACCAAACTCCATACGTATAAAATTTCAGCAGAAACTCATCAATTTTCAGTGACGGAAAGGGTAAGTAGAAGTAAGAGAAAACTATGCAGAGAAAAATCTAACAGTGATTGTTAACAAAAACTGAAATGTGAAAATGGAGACTTAGTTGTAGTGTCGTTTTGAAAACTCCTCTAGCGTGAAGACACTCTTTGTGGAATATTCCACTGCACTAGATTTATCTTTAAATAATGTAATACTGATGGTAAAATATGTATGCTTGGTGACACATGCTAACTTCTAGCATTAGTGTTTTGCATCCATAGACCTGGAGTCTGATACTAGAATTAATGATAGATGTTCAGTCACTTCTGCTTCACTGGATACTAACAGTGGGGGTGGTGGGGAAATCCTGTAAGTTTTAGGTCTGTAACCATGTGTGGAGATTTACAAATATTTAGTCCACCTTTAGCTTTTTATCCATGTGGGAAGCAAACCAAAAAGCACATCTCAATTGAATGTCACGAACTTGGTTGTGGAGTGTTAGAAATGGAAACAAAGGTAGTGTGTATGAAAAACTAATCACACACAAAGCATCTCTGTCTCTCAGCTGTCTTGTTTAACCTTTGTTGAACCTCCAACTTTAAGTATTCTCCAGACTACAGAGCTTCCACTTCTGGGCTTGGAGAGGCTTTTATTTCTGAATCCATAAAGAAAGTAGTTATTGCAGCATAGTACATGGGCAAATCATAAGATAGTAATTTTAAACACAGCTGTAAAAAGGCCTTATGTGTAACAGTTACATGTCTCATCTCCAGACTCTGAAATCTGTTTTGATCTTTTACTCAAAAACCAAAGAAAAAGGTCTTTATGAAAAGTTTAATTAAAAAATTACAGATAAAGCAAGAGGTAAAAAGGAAGTGTTGGGTTGAAAGGATATTCAGAGATTAGAATGGCAGTTCACTGTAATACAGTTTGTAGTGTTCTCTAACGGAGAAAAATCTGTATTGCCTCACAATTCCCTGCTGTGCTTCTGAAAAATACGTAGCTAGGGGAAGTAGGATAGAGGTGATGTTTTGGGGTTCAACTTGGGATGCGCAGATGGGAAAGGTTTGCTCTAAAACTCATGAAAGCTGGAGTAAAGAGGGGAATAAAGAGGAATTTTGTAATGCAATATACTCCCATCTCCTGCTGGTCTAGCAATCTGCTTCCTGTTTTCTCTGCAACAGCTAAGGCACTCCTTAAACTTCTGGACATCAGTCAACTGCTTATCTTAATCCTTATTGCATTTTTTCATCTTGTATTCAATTTTTCTCTCCTGCTATAAAGATAGTTTCTGTCAATTAACTGTGCAGTCTTAGTTAGCTCTTTAATTTTTTCTGGGGATGTATTTTTTTTTATGGAAGTTGCAACACCGTCACAGGTTGCTGAGGAGAAAAGCTTGTGAATAGCCGAGGTAAAGTGGCATTACATACTTACTTGCTCTGGCTGTCTGGGTAGGTAGCCCTGTTGCCTGTAAAGCTTGTTTGTGTTTATCTTTGGAAACCAAATACCCCTAGCAGATGAGCTGGGAAAGGCTATTAAGAGCAGTTAACACTGAAGGACTTAGTGCATTTATTTTATAAGAATAGGCACATAGGCAGACCTGGAAAAAGGTGGTCAGCTAGGCATGGCTAAACCTTGAATATGGTGAGGTTTAATTGCCAGTAGTGAACAGACTGGGAAGCAGGGTTTGAAAAGTGCGGGCAGACTCATCTCCACTAGTGCTGATGTTTGAGATACTGTTTATCTATGTTAAAAAGATGTAATTCTAGCAAGGCTTCACTGATACCTGAGAGATCTGATGCAGGGCTCCTTATTTTCAGCAGGTTTTAGCAACCAACAGTTAAATCTTCTGCAGCAGTAGAAGTTAGAAGCAGAGCAAAATGGTTTGTGGAAAAAGAATCATATATCTTTTGACGGTGGAGTTTTGGGCATTCTGTTTAACTTAGTGTTCTTTTTTCAACATTTGACCTCAAAAGACCAATAAGGTTTAGGGAAACAATAGAAGGAAAAAAAAAAGTATTTTTTGTGCCTTGCCAATGGCAAGGTTATGTTTAACTACCCTCAGTCTTCTCTTCCTTCTTAGTATACCTGATCATCCATCCTCTAATGCTGAATGTTGTCATGCTTTTGAAATATAGAAAGCATTCTGTACTGTTTTGGGTTGGTTTTTTGTTTTGCTTTGTTTTTTTGTTTTTGTTTTTTTTTTTTTTTTTTAACCATTGCAAAGTTTCTGTGACCTGGTATCGTAACTGATACATTATTTTGGCATCCTTTTTACTTTGCTTTGGTAGCAAAAGAAGCAACATGGTTTATGTCAATGTTAGCTGACTGGAGAACTTGCCTAGTCTGTATTTTCCAAAGTGGTATTCTGCTTTTTATTTTGTACTGCATGTTTTTTTTGAGCACAGAGTGATAAATCTACAGGTGAGATGGAGCTGTGGTATATTGCTTTTCTGTTCTGTCTTGCTTGTCTGTCGTCTTTACTTATATTAGCCTAGACATGACTGAGTTCGTCTTCAGTCAATTACGTTCTTTTCTGCTGCCCTTGTATATTTTCAGCCAGACTTAGCTGGCAGTGCATTTATCAACACCTTTCACTAACAACAAAATGATAGCAAACTTTTGAAAGAAACTTAAGATTGTGTTGAGACTTTTTTTCTCTTGTAACCTTTTTAAAAAAGTAGAGATTTATAGCAGCCACATTCTCCTCTTTGGGGTCTTTTGGTTTAAGAATTTGGGCAAATGAGAAAAAACTGTAGAAGTTCTTGGATTAGGACTGAGACATCTGATCTGTTTAGACTAGTCATGGCGAGTTAGTTGTTATTTTATTGAGGTGTATTTCTTGCTGTGTGACTGTTGTCTGAAATGACCTGACTGTCAAAAATTTTGAAAAGAGGCTTGATACTGATAATCAGTCTTCAGACCCCAGAAACTTTGAAAAAAATCTCTCTCCCCCCCCCCCCCACCCCCCCCGCTATCAAAGTAATGGATTATGGCATATGTGTAGTATGCACTGAGGAAAAAAATGGCATTGGTCTTATTTAACTTAAGCTTCTGAATTTCCATTATGGTATACTCTAGAGTCTTTCCTGATACGTTGAAGAACCAGCAATTAAATCTTCTGTGGCATGTGAATCTAGAGCTATGCTCCAAGGAAGAAGGAGAATGAAGCCTAATGAGTCTTAGATATAGAATCATAGAATGGTTTGGGTTGGAAGGGACCTTAAAGACCATCTCGTTCCAACCCCCTGCTGTGAGCAGAGACACCTTCCACTAGGCCAGGTTGCTCAAAGCCCCATCCAACCTGACTTGAACACTTCCAGGGATGTGGCATCCACAGCTTCTCTGGGCAATCTGTTCCACTGCCTCACCACCCTCATGGGGAAGAATTTCTTCCTGGTATCTAATCTAAACCTCCCCTCTTGCAGTTTAAAGTCATTGCCCCTTGTCCTATCCCTACATGCCCTTGTAAAAAGTCCCTCCCCAACTTTCTTGTAGGCCCTCTATGTACATTTATATACATCCTCTGGGAAAACTGCCCTAGCTAAGGCTGTTCAACAACTTCAGTGTTTCCTGAAGGTCTCATCCTGATTTGTGATTAATAGTAGCACATAAAGTGGGAAAAGTTGGGACTCTGTATTATACCAGTGCACTCGAGTTCACAGGCTAGACCAAGACTGTGGCACTTGACCTCATAGATACCAAAAGCAACCTAGTTATGAACATCCTTGTTTAAAGGACCATGTTAGCAAATCTTGAGAGTTTAGTACCAGAGCCTGATAGTGAACGCTGATAGGCAGCACAGAAGACCAGTGACCAGGAACGTAGATTGTTATTTAATGATGTTTGACTTTTAGAAGGTACTGGCCAAAGTTATCTTGATGTTCCCTGGTCTTCTGTTGATTGCTAAGTCCGATTAAGTAACTCTTTGTCATCACATCTGTTAAGATTGTTTTCCTTGTGACTAATAAGAAGTGACTAACTTGTGTTTCTCATTCTCCTTTCAGGAAAGAGTAATTAACCATGCAGCTGGCAGCCATGGGGTGTCAGGAATATTCATGAAATACGATATCAGTTCACTTATGGTGACGGTCACAGAAGAACACATGCCTTTTTGGCAGTTCTTAGTGAGGCTCTGTGGCATTATTGGGGGAATTTTTTCAACTACAGGTAACTATCAGTGCTTTCCCTCTTAAGTTCTATCAGAATTATTTTTTGGTCATGATGATTGTGTTAGGGATAAATTACAGGGGAGTCCTGAACCTCTGGTAGGTTTAGGACAAAGTGCCCATTTGTGTGCACTGAAATGTGCAACAAAAGCTACTCATTTTTGGTGCCCCAGTATGTTGTTTGTCCTGTTCTGAGGGCCTATTCTTTCCGTTTTGTTAACTATAGCATAGTTTATTCACTTCTGGAAGAGCAAGGAGATAGAGAGAGAGAGAGATATATATATAGAAAGATATACATACACACGCACACACACACATATACTGACTTCTGATATTCTGTGTTTTGCCTATGGCTGGGGTCCAGTGCTAAATCAGTGCCAAAAGTTGAGATAAAATTTCTATGTGAAGTAATTGGGAGGATTTTCCTTGTGTAGCTTGTCAGTGTACTGCAGGATTTGCTGCTTCAAAGAAAATAAGTTGAAAAGGTGCAATTCACTTATTAGTCAAGACATAATAGGGTGTCTTGATTACAAGTTATTTCTTTTCTTGACCTTCACTTGAAGGGAGCATGGTAAAGAGACCTTGAATGAAGAGCTGCCTTTCAAACTAGGTATTTCTGTTGCACAGAATGTATTTTCACTTGTGAAAGCTGGGCAGGGGAAATTGTATTCGTTTGGATAGCTTTGGTTTTACTTTTATTGATGCATGTCAGAATATTAGAATCCCCGCCCTTATATTTCCTTTTTTATGTTAATTTCTTGGTGTTTTACATACCACTTTATTGCACTGTATAGCATTTAAGTATTGTATAGAGTTTTGTTGTAATACTTCCATAGATACTACGGTTTTACTGCTTGTGACAATTTAAATCTTGTTTGATATTGCAGGAATTTTACATGGCTTTGGAAGATTTGTAGCAGAAATTATTTTTTGCCGTTTCAGACTGGGCTCTTACAGATCGACATCGGTAAGAAAAACTTTCTCTAAGTACTAAATAAGTGGTACAGCTACCTGTGGATGGATGATAAGGACAACTTTGGGACTTGGTCCCCAGCAGAATTTAAGATGCTTCCAATAAACCCTCCACTTGACATGCATATGAGCGGAGATTCAACAGCTTTTTAAAACAGCTGGAAAACCTAACATGTAAGGAAGCAAGGTGTTTTCTAAGAAGCTAAATTAATGAAACTGAGTCTCTTAGAGGTTTCTCTGCTACATTCACTCCATCATCCTTACTATATCCTTATTATTTTCATATTGCTACAAAAAGTACATGTTTTCCCAGGCCTCATCAGTCTCCCTCACGTATTCTTCTTCTGCTTGGCCTGCTGACCGAAGAAGAGGCACTGTGTGCTGCAGGGGTTTAATGTTGCCACTGATGAGCCTGCTGGCTACTGCAAAGCAGTGTGAAAGAGTCGAGCAGTCCTTCCCTTTCCCTTCATTGGGCATTAATAGGATTTCTCCTCTAGCAACTACTTGATTTTATTTTACTTTTATTTTTCCCATTTAAGTTGGTAGCCTTTAAGACTTCTGGCTTTCTCTCTAATTTGGCTGAAACTTGCCAGCTGGCAAGGTTATATGAGTGAGGGAAGAGGAGGGAAGGCAAGCAGATTTGTATAACTTGTGTTTGAGAGACCAGGCAAAAGGCATACAAGAAAAGCCCAAGAATAAAGAAGTGTGTGTTTTGGAGAAGGGAGGGGAGATTCTGTTTCTGGACAAGCTGTTAATAACATTTTGTTTTTGTTTGACTAGGTACCACATCCTGATGGCGACACAAGCAACCACTTACCTCCAATTACAGACAATAGTACGCATTAGCCTCCTGAGAAAATTTTCTTTCTTCCTGCCTGATACAGAAGACATTTTTTTATAGTAAAGAAAATGTTGTGCAATATGCTGAGACAGTGCTGACGGGCAGCGTAAAATGAAGCCTTTACAAAAAAAAAACCAACACAAACCCACAACAAAAAACACCAAGAAACAAAACAAACCCAACAAAACAATTTGTGTAATTTTTTGTCTTTTCTAAGTGCACATGGAGTCATAGGAGGTTGTGAGACCAGTGAGGTTGGACCATCTTCTGGAGATCAAAGGAGAGTTGCTGCCAATACAGTATTCGTGGTCGAGCTGAACGCCTTTGCAATGACTGCTGTTGGCCACTGAAGCATCTTGGGGATCTTGGTTCTGTGCCTGGGAAGGCGAGCAGGCTCCAAGGAGAAAAGAGTGCAAGCGGGATGTGTGGAAGGGCCGGGCAGCAGGCGAAGAGGGACGGTAACAGAGCTGGGCTTTCACTTAGGTGTACAAACTGGGGTTTGGGTTTTCTTGTTCTTTTGTAATGGTGGGGCGGGGGGCTAAAATGTTATCCTCACAAGTGGGGAGTGATCCTGGAAAATCCTGAAGAAGACGGAGGTGAGAGAGAACTCAGGGAGTAAGGTGGAGCCCAAACCATAATGTTGGTCGTAGCTGCTGCCTTTCTGTAGTCCCACCATTCCTTAGCAGAAGAAATGTAATGCAGAGCACAGGAGTTCCTCTGTGTTGTCACACAGGCGATTTGCCAGCAGTGAGAATAACGCTTTTGGTGGTGATGTGGAAGTGCCCAAGGACTCTGAGAGTGGGCTCCAGCATGCACGGTGTTTTGACTTTGAGTAAGAAGGCTTTTAAATAAGGCATTTGACTGTAGTTTTTGGTAAAAGGCAAGACTCCCTAGCAAAAGATCAGGAAATCTTTGTACGCCTCTTTCTTGGTAAAGAAATTGCTTTGATGGAGCCTTCGTTGTACCCTTGCTGCTAGTGTGTAAGCCATGGTATGTAAATCCTGGAGGTGGGGAAGGAGAAGAGCGAGAAGCTGCCTTGCTTCAGTTCAGCTAAATACTGCAGAAATGTGGCATTCAGGGCAGCTGGGAGTTTGCTAGCCCAGGCAGGGAGTGGTGGAGTTGGTAGTAGGTGGCTTCAGGGAATCTGAAATCACTTTGCTGCAGACAGATGATGAGAAGGGATCTGCAGAATTAATCCTTACTGTTCATGAAGGTTTTTGTAAAATAAATGAAGAGAGCAATATCAGTTTTATATTGTAAATATGTTACTGAGAATGAATGTTATTAATGCAGATGGTGCTTTGAGAAACTAAACATCCTCTTACTGTTGAACTACTGGCATACACCTGTGGTTAAACAGTTACTCCACCAGGGTCAAAAATTAATAATATGATTCCTTCTCAGCAAAACTGATTTAATAATATATTAGGAGATCATGCTGACCCTGGCCTTACCGTGGAATGAATGTTATAATTGAGAGGACTAATTATGGTAAAATAAAAATCTCTGTGGCATTGTCAGATTTTGCTGACTTCTGTTAATGGACTTTACAGGACACTTGGATCTTGGTGATGAACAGTGTGTAAATAATGTGTCTGATTTGCTATGCAAAGCAAAGGGCTTCCGAAACCGAGAAACCATAAGAAATAGTAAATAAAATGTGGGAAATGAGGAAAGACCTTTGTTGAGTTTGATAACTGAGAAAGAGAGAGGTTCAAGGAAGCTAGGTCCATGGGGTTGACAGCCAGGTTTGGGCTTTTCTTTTTTGTGTTTTTGTGGGTTTTTTTTTTGGTGTGTTGTGTGGGGGTTTTTTTGGTTTGTGTTTTTTTTGTTGTTGTTTTGTTTTGTTGTTTGGTTTGTTTTTTTTTTAACACTGATTGAAACTCCAGGAGCTTGAGAAACTCTTGTCCTTGGTGAGCAAGAAAATCAAAAG
The DNA here is from genome assembly GCF_000690535.1 of Cariama cristata. Taxonomy (NCBI): domain Eukaryota; kingdom Metazoa; phylum Chordata; class Aves; order Cariamiformes; family Cariamidae; genus Cariama; species Cariama cristata. Next base: position 24,499 of record NW_009626366.1, read on the forward strand.
CTGTACATTTTTGGTTCCCATTTCTCGAGTTTGATGACTGAGAAAGAGAGAAGTTCAAGGAAGCCAGGTCCTTGGGGTTGACAGCCAGGTTTGGGGTTTTCTTTTTTGTGTTTTTGTGGGGGTTTTTTTTGGTGTGTTGTGGGTGTTTTTTTGTTTGTGTTTTGTTTGTTGTTTTTTTTTTTTTTTCTAACACTGATTGAAACTCCAGGAACTTGAGAAACTCTTGTCCTTGGTGAGCAAGAAAATCAAAAGCTGTACATTTTTGGTTCCCATTTCTCTCTGGCATTTCCCTCTCAGGTTTCTTCTGTACTTCTGCTCGGGCTGGTTCTGCTTTGGGCTTTGTCTAACACTTGTTTCTTCTCTGCCTGGAACAGACTGTACCAATGGGAGATACTGATCTCAGTTGACTTTCTGTACCAGAACTTAAATGTTATTTTCTATTCTCACATAAAAGAGCCAAGCGGCTTCATGTGTCTTAAATCCTTGTGTGGCGTATTCGTGGTGTTCTATCTAGAACAAAGCCTGTGTGATGGCTGGTTGCTAATGGAAGACAATTTGGGATCAACTTCCAGATGTGAGATGCTGGATGGTGGAGTGAATACACGCTCAGCTGATCCTGTGTTGCTGTGCTGTTTGCTGTCTCTCCACAGAGGGTTTGGTTGTTACAACTAGTACCACTTACCTTCTACCACATATTGTCATTAGCTTAACCACCATATGCGAGGGTGTACCAGAGAAAATAGTAGCTTATTGCATTGGCTTTTTTTGGTTATGCTTATTTATGTTGTGTAAAAGTGAGTGTAGTATGGAAAAATGAAAGGAATGGGTGTCCCAAGGGAAGGAAATCCTGATGTTGATGTGATGTGTATTTTCTGAAGGGAGGATAGTAGATGAAAAAGACCATTTTCTGGGTCAGGAAAGATGGTCAAAATTATGATTTTTCTTTGGTTCTTCCATGATGTTGAAGAGAGGGAGAACACAGGGAAGAAATTTTTAACCTTCCTGAGCTGCATTCACAGCTCGCCATTTGCAGACTCCTCTGGCTCCCCTGCCCCCCTCAGCTGTCTTCCTGGGCAAAAAGTCTTCCCCGCTTCCAGTTGGCGCGGTTTGGGTTTTGCTGCGCTGCTGCCGTGCTCTCATGGGGTGTAGGCTGTGTTAGCAGGAGCAGGGACGCCTTCACTGCCTCCAAGGCCTGGAGTGCTCTGCCTGGATGTGGGTGTCCCCCGCATCCCTCAAGCTGCACCCTGGTGTTGTGGAAAGCTGGCATCAGCCCCAAGAGGCGGGTGGGGGATGGGAGCGGGTTTTTCTCAATAACTCTGTTGTTTTTAGGGCTCAAGAGGAAACACCAAGCTATTTTTTTAACAGGACGGACCACCTTTGGCCCTGTCACCTGCGAGCCAGATTCACACAGCATTGACAAGAAGTTGCTGTAAAATCTCATAGTTAAGACTATGTTCACTGCTGTGTTTCTGGATATATTTCACAAACGATTTCTAATTAGAGAAAGAAAAAGGCGAGGATGAAACCAGCCCTGGCACCTGTGGGAGTTCAGTAAGGGCACTTGCTTACTTTACGGTACAGCAGAAGACCAGATGAGGTGTCTTGAGTGGGCAGGGGAGGCCGTACTGGGGAGGTACCTGCTCTGTGGAGGAGGCAGCAAAAGCAGGCTGGCAGGGTAAAAACTGAAGATGTGATCAAAACCCACAGCTGTGAGAGAGCATTCTTGGGGAGGGGGCAGAAATTGATCATGAGTTGACATAAGGAGTAAATTAATGTAATTTATAATAATGCTGTTTTCTAGATGAGTGAGGTGCTGTGCTCCTGAGTCATGTGAGGTGTGCTGTGGTGGGGGGTAGGTGAACAGTGCGATGACGGAGGCTGTGGAAGTTGGGCTGTGACGGATCCTACTGTACGTTGTGGCTACTGTCTTCATGCTGCCTGTGGCTCCGTCTTTCTTACCAGCTGCTCTGGTGTGTGTATTGGTGCCCATTGCAGAACAGACCACGAGAAGAGAGTGAAGTGGGTGCATGAATGGAAATTTCCCTGCTTCAGGCACTTTTCGTTCTTCCCCCCAGCTTTTCTAGCAGATGTTTTGGGCCTCTCACCGACAGGGAGGTGACGAAGAAATGCATGTGTGTCTGTACCAGGAGAGGGGTTGGGTTAATCGACATAGCAGACTTTCTTTAAAAAAGCAAACCCAAGCTGTTCTCCACTCCCCTGAAGTTCTCATCCTAGAAATAGGTGAGTAATTTGAAAGAAAATTCAGCTCTTTCCATCTCAAAAGCTCTCTGGTGGGGACCTGCTCTGAGGGTGCAGTGCCCGGCCTTTCTCTGCAGCTGCGGGCTCTGCCCTGTGTCCCTGGGGTGGTGCGTGGCGGGGCAGGGAGACGTCCTGGTGGAGTCAGTCCTGCACAGAGCTGGGCAAGGGCTCTCCCTCCTCTACCTTGCCCTGCCTGAAATCCTCTTAAGCTTTTCAGGGACCAGTGTGACAAACTGAGCCCTAAGCAGTCATCACAGTTGCTTAGGAACGATCGGAGGCAGATTCATATTTGGTATAAATGCAGCTGTGATTAACTGTACAGACAAAACCAAAGCTGTTGCCTCGTCATTTTGCTGTCTAGTTCTCTGTGAGACAACCGCGTACTAAGGATGGTTTGTATAACTTGGTACTGATGCAGTAACCTTGAAGCAGGAGAGATGCAATCACCTTGGTCATATCTCTGGTGGCACTGATGATACTAAAACTCCCTGTTCTTTATTTCTTCAGAGGTAACCAAGGGCTGCAGCTTTCTTTTGGGAAGATGGGAAATGAGAACAGCTTGTTTGGGGATACTTGCAAAGATCTCCATCTGTTTTTACAAGGCACCCCAGAAGGTGGGGGTGTGGAAGGATACATCTACAGTACACACTGCTTACTGGGATTGGTGCTTAGTTGCAAATGGACTTCTCATAAAGACACTTACTTATTTTCTACCAACACTCAGTTGATGCAAATAATGTCTAGTATTTGGCCTTGCTGGTAGTCTTGGTTTGGAGAAAATATCCTTGCCTGCATATATAGTTAACATAGAGTAGTTAATGCTTCAAGAAGCCTTAAGGGACTCTGTGTGCTGCCTTGGGTGCCCTAAAGTTTTGGCATTGTAGGTCTGTCCGCCTTCTGCCCTCGCACGCCTCGTTAGAGCACTGGTGTGCATTTCAGCTGGTTTGGTTAAAATGATATGAAATGCTTCATCTGTTCCTTCTGCCATAGCTTAGTGTCCTTTCCAAAGCATTTCTGGCTGCTGCTGGCCCAGGAGCAAGGCAGTGTCACCTTTTCCTGTCTTCCAGAAGAGTTTCCTGAGAGCTGGTCTGTAAATTCATTAAAGCAGAAACCTTTAAAGCTGAGTGGTGCAGCTTGTTCCCTGGCAGAGAGAGCCGAGGGCACGCTCTGCAAACGTGAGCCTCTCCCTGGCTTTGACATACCAGAATTCAAGCAAAATCTCATTGTGGCTTGTTTCTTTTCTTTTTTTTTTTGTTTTGTGTCTATAAATAGAAATGTTCAGAGTCCCAGGACCAGCAGCTTGAGGTGTGAAAAACAGAAAGCCAGACTGGGTTTTGTTCAGGAGGACCCTGGGGTGGTGCGGCGCAGGAGGTGATTGCAAACGATGCTGGGGAGGCTCATGGCGAGCAGAGCTCCTCCAGGCTGGTGTGCCTGTGTCTCTGCCTGCACCGTCACAGGCTTCTCTGAACGAGGGCCCTGTGCTCCCGTGCCCGGACCAAGCCCAAAAGCCCTTCCCTGGGGAGCCCCATGGCTGGGCTGGAGCCACGGG
>NW_009626366.1:28344-99294 GCF_000690535.1 Cariama cristata
CAGCCTGCGGCTTCTGCGCAGGACCCTCACTGTGGGCAGAGTGAGTGGGAGGGTGGCTGCGTGGAGCTGGGCCGTGGGAACACGCTGCCCCACGGCATGTGGGTCTGCAAGAGCTTCTGCTGGAGCTGGGGAGCTCCCAGCCTTTGTCCTGTGGCTTCTCTAGGGAGAATGACAGGTCCTCAGGTGAAACCAGGACGCTGGTATTTCCATCTTTCAGCGGCGATGGAGCAACTGAGTAGCAACAGCAATTTAATGCTTTGCTTTCCTGGTGTCTTGAAGATTGCCTGTGTGGAAGGAGAGCGGTGCTGGTCAAAGCTGACATGGTCAAAGCACACAGGGCTTTTAAACTAAAAAGCAAAGTTTGTTTAGGGTAAAGCCTTTCACTGAAGAAAAATGGCTAGGTGAGGTAGAGCAGAACTAAAAATTGTTCCCTGTCTGTGTGCCCTCATCTCCAGATCTGGATTTAGGGAGGCTGGTGGCTGCCAGACCTCCCCTGGGAAGGACTGTCCCTGCTCCTCTCTGGGGCCGAGGCCACTGGCATCCTCAGCAGGAGCCTCCCCCCGCACCCCTCTGCCTGTGCCTCTGCCCCGTGCTGCTGGCGGTGCCGATTGCACCGCGGGGCGATGGGTCGTGCTGAGCCACCCAGCCTGGGCGTCCGTGTGCTGGGAGCTTGCAAGGGCAGGGCCGCGTGTCCTGTATGTATCTGGCACTGGTTTGATTGGAACTGCAGACACTGAATATTGATATTTCACACATAACCCTGCCACCACACCCCCTGCTCCAGCAGTGGGGGCTTCAGAGTCCTCCAGCAGGGCTGATTGCTCTGCACCAGCTACTTCGGAGCCCCTGCAGAACCCAGGTGTTTGTGTCCCTTCCTGGGTGTAGCTGTAATAGCTGTAAAAACGGAATTGAATGTTTCGGGTTGTTTATTTCCCTTGCAAACTTTCCTGTAATTACAAGGTGGTAGCGTGTTTTGCCATGAGATTTTCCAGTTGCAGAGTGCTCAGCACATACTACTATTTTGGAGGAGAAAAAGAAAGGGGGAGGTGAGTTTTGACGCATGGATAATATTTGAAAATTACTGTTTACCGAAGCTGAATTACCTGGCTGGTAGGTAGTTATTAAAAGTGAGTATGAAGAACCATGGCATTGAAACAGGACGGCTGCTGAGCAGGGCCGGGCAGCCCCGGCCGCTGGCTCCCTGCCCGTTAGGGGCTGCTGTTGCTCTGCTTCAGCTGGGAGCCTGGGCTCTAGTGGGGGACTTTTCTTTAAAGCTTAGAAATTCACTTTTCAAATTTTGAACTTTTTCAGAGTAATAGGAAACTCATTAAACCTTTACTTGTGCACGTGCGATTTAACAGCATCCTTTGAGTTTTGCCTAAACCTGACTCTTAGACTAAGGCAAAAGAGTTGTCGCCGTAGCAGTCTGTGAAGGCATGTGGGGAGGGGGACCTTCCTTTACAAGGCTGGCATCACTGCAGGGAGAGCAGACGGGCTTTCGGTTCTCCGTCAGCAGCACCCGGACAGCCTGGCCAGGGTGGAGAAGGGGTCAGCCCTGTGGTATGGATGGTGGAGGGCTGGGGTGATGGTGTGTGAGCTCTGGTGGTTTGCCCCCACAGTCGAGGTGGTCTCCCTTGGACTTGGATAACGAATCTCGGCTGCAAATGGAGCACCCCAGGGTCAGCATCCCCTTAGCTGAGCCCCGGGGCATCAGCCTGACTGTTTTGCTTTGCCCACCTTTGGATGTAGCTCAGCAGAGACCTGAATTTGAGTGGTTGGCTTCAAAATGGCAAAATTCACCTGAGCTTTATGTGGATGTTCATCGGGAAAGGCTTACAATAACGTAAGGAAATTGCTGGTGTGCAGAACTGACTTCCCCCTACATTTGTGTAAGGTCTCACCCAAACCCAGCGTGGTTCGGTGGTGTTTTCCCAGCTGGCACGCACAGCCTTGTCGCTTCCCTGCCCCAGGGGAGGCATAGGGGCAGGCGCCCGGCAGCCGTGGGCAGGATGGGCTCGTACCAGAGCATGGTGCACCTCCCTGGGAGGAAGGCGCCGCCGGGAACGGATGCTGCCAGGAGCAGCTGGTTTTGGCTGCCGTGTGTCTCACCAGCCCACGGAAACACTGCTGTGCTGGGGCAGGTGGCTGGGCTTGATGTCCCTCAGCCCTGCACAGCCTTTACTGAGAAAAACTGAACAGGTATTCCCCTTTCCCATCCTCTTTTCAGGCTGCTGTGGATTCGTGCGTAGCTGCAGGTCAGGGAGCGGTGGCCAGGGAGGGGACGTGCCGGGGACGGCCATGAGGGAGCTGCCGCACATCTGCCGGCAGCTTCGCCACAACAAACCAACCCAGCCTCTGCTTCACAAGCTGCAAAAGCTGCTGCTGCTCTTCTGATGGCTTACAGCTCTGTGAGAAGTTCTGCAGCTTTAAAAAAGAATTATTTATTGTGATCTCTGATGATAATGGTGCAAAGTTGATGTTTCTGAGCCTCAACCTTAGCTCAGTTGATTTAAAGTCCAAATTGCAGAGCCCAGGAGCCCGGCAGATGGTGGCGGGGGTGGATGTTTCGTGCCACTCCACAGAGAGCAGATGTTTTCAAGGCGACTGTGGAGATGTCAAGGCAAGAAAAGGCGGAACTGAGCATCAATGAACTAAAGTTAATGTATTTGCAGTGCACAGAGCCAGGTGTTTCCGTTGCCGCTGTATGAATTGCTTTCTATAATGTAAAGGCTTGTCCTGCCATGCCGTGTGCTCACAGCTGATGGTCCTGTGTGGGCCGGGCTCCGCGGGAGCTGACGAACCTGGAGCAGGGGAGGAGGCGGAGATGCTGGAGGTGTGTGACCCTGTGAGCTGAGTCACCGCGTCGGGCTGAGCCGGGGCCTGCGGGGGAGCCCAAGGCCTCTCCTTTCCCTCAGTGACTAGTCATGGGTCAGCCTTCCCTTGAGAAAGGACTTGAAAGGGAGCTTGTCATGAAATGTGTTGTGTTTTCTTTTTTTTCCTTTTGCAGCCTCATTAAGCAGGCCTGTGCAGAAAGAGATGGCGCAAAGAGTGAGCCTGGCCTTGCGGTGCTCCTCCGTGGGAGCTGTGGCCCCACGGTAATGATGGTAGATGGGTATGGTTATTATGTGGCAGTAATGACAAATGCCCGTGTGGGGATCAACTCACATCCAGGAGGCCTCGTTCTCTCTCCTCCACTACACATCCCAGTTTTACCCCAAGCTCGTGCATGAAGAAGCAACAGGATACTAATTAAGGATGCAAGAGGAAGTACGAGACTTCAGAGAGAAAGGAATGCCAGGATATAATACAGAAAGTATTATATGCTACATCAGTATGTAATCAGGCTGTGTAACTTGTTTACAGTGGGATTAACCAGGAACTGTTTGTAAAAGAAATAAGGCTAAAATTAAGGTACAGGTGAATCTGAATATGTAATTTGTCAGAGCAAGCAATCAATAAAAAGAATGACTCTAATAGCACAGGAGGGGAAATAATTAAGCATTCAGCTCGCTCTGTACAGTTTGTCTCCTTGTTTTTAGGTCTAAACCCCAGTACCCTTTAGCTGCACAGTTCTGAAGCATGCGGTATCATCACGTGTCCCAGCTCAGATGTTAAATCACAGCCAAACCCTACTGCTTGTTTCCCATGAGGAAACAGGCTCTTTTTTTGAAGTAAGGGTTATCTTTCTGTTTTGAGGTGCTGGATGTTATCCTAAGTATAGAAGAAGCATTACGTCTGAGAGAGCTTGTACTTGTATGTGATCACATCCTGCTGGTTTTCAAACAGCTCCACTAAAAACAGAGGGAACATAAAGTCACGGATCTTTTGGGGTTTTTTGCCTCACAGTTTGTCAGTAGAGATGTTTCTGGGAAAAGGTTTCCTCACCGTGCAGGTTTAAATGGTTGTGACACAGAAGTGCTGTTCTTCCCCTTGGTGGCATGTCCTGGCTGGGAAGGGGGTGCCAGTCCCTCATGGCTTCTAAATTGGACCTGCGCACTTACTGCCTGCTAGCTCCTGGCCAAGCAATTTTGCAGCCACTTCCTTCCAGAGCTTGCGCACACTCAGGAAAGAGACGGATGCTGAGGGCTGTCCCCTTTATTTGGCAGGATATGGCCCCTCTCGCCAAGAAACGTCACACGCGGCAGGCAGGCGGCTGTGCTGAATAGGGCTCAAGGTGGCCAGAGATGCACTTCTAGACTGTATCAAATGGCAAAGAATAACAAGAAGCACCAACGCAAGATCTTCTCCAAATGTTTTCCTCTAGTGCTAAAAAGTATTTGGGGAGGCTGCAGCTGGATCATGGTGCTCCATATCTAAATAGTCACAGCGGGTTACCACTGTTACAGAATTTTACGCCCTGAGAACTGAACAGTGCGCAATTTAGGCAGGTTTGTAGCGACTGCGTGTCTTTCCTTTGGTCGCTCTTGTCTCTTTCGTTCTTTGCTCTCCCTGTAATACCTAACACGTAGGCCCCACTCCATCTATGGATCGTTCTTCTCCAGAGAATTGCGGAAGGGGTGACTAACGACTGCGAGGACAGTACTGCTTACAGGTCACGCCCCATCGCTGGGAAAGGCTGCAGGGAACACCAAGGAGAAGACAAACTGGGGAATGGAAAAGGGCTGAAGACGTGCATGATGAGACAGAGAATAAGCGAGGATGCAGCTGTGTCAACACAACCCACAGAACTGGGTTCCTGCATCATCCTGAAGTAAGGGATTAAGCTCCACAAAAACTGCACGCAAATGCTCCTCCTCGGAAATTCAGTGATCAGAAAGGAGACTATGTTATTAACAAAGCATAGTTTTAATAAAAAGGTTTAAGGCTTCCATCTCAAAATGACTTATAAATAAACATAAGCACAATACATATATTCTATTTTTTTAAAAAAAGGATTCATTATCAGATAATATATATTTTCTGAGTTATAAAATTCCATATAAATAGCAAATTATTCTCACTATGCAGATTACAAGAATACATAAAAACTGGGGTGCATATCTGAAAGGAATCCTGAGTACACACTCAACAAGTGGCAGAAAAATAGAACAATGATGCAGTTGGACAAATTAAATGCTGTTGTCCTAGTATGTAATTTCTCCAAAAGTGTAAAAATGGAACTGAGAACCTTTTGGTTGCTCAACCTTGTTCAGCTCCATAGATTCAGGAATGGCTCTGGATACTCCACTCCTTGAGATTTCAGGAGCACCCTAAGGATTCTTTTGGTATCAAAAAAAAGAAAATTACATCTGTCTTCTGATGGACAGAAATGAGGCACTTTTTTACTTAGTTAGAGCAGGTCAGTGCAGGCTGTAAGAAGCAGCTTGCACTTATAGCCAGAGAGCAGCAAAAGGCATCTCTTGAATTAAGCTGTGTGGCAACAATATAATATGCAAGAAGTAGCCACTTCTTACACTCCTCAAGGTTCACCTGCTTACTCCCAAATTAACACTATAAATTAAAACAAGAATAAGTGGAAGCTTCCCACGTTAGAAATATCAAAGTGAAAGTTCCCTTTTTTTTTTTAGATTGAGATAGATAAGCAAACCAGCAAGCTGGACTAAGAGCTAGCAGTCTGGCTACAGCAGCATGCTTCGTTCTTTGTGGTACAAGTTGTAGCAGCATTTAGTTCAGGGCTGTCACCCTGCGTTTTCTCTTGGCTTTTCAAAGCGAGCAGTAGAACAGATGTATGTGAATGGTAACGTTCACAACAGTGTGACTCCATCTCCTAGAACAAGGCAGGCTGCAGCACTGCGAGAGGACACCAACTTGCAGAAGCCTGTTGATGTATTTAAATTCTGAATTCTGAACTATTTTATTATTGTACCATGACTTTTTTTTTTCTGATCATAATGAAAAAATGACAGTTATTCATGGAAGAAATAAAGACTATTCTGCCTGTTGTTTTCAATGAGTAATATAGTCATATGTTCCTTTAAACACTGCTATTATATAAAATATGTTGTTTTCTTTCATACACTCAGGGTCATGAGCTCTGACCTACTAAAATATGAATCATCAGAGCAAACTCATACATGGAAACTGCAATAAAGACATAGAGACTTAAATTTTGCTTATTACAGCATCAACTCAGTAGAGATAATGAAGTAAATAAGACCCATTTATAGTCCGGCCTATTCCCAATTTAACTGGGATCAAAAACTGGATGAACAATGTTATACTGAAGTTGAGCCATAGTTGCTGAGAGCAGAACTTCACGAGTAAAAAACCAGATGCATGATAACACTTTAGATTCAGAAATTCTCAATAGTTTTTTGTCCTTTCAAATATTACAAATAACTTACCCTTCTTTTTTCTTGGTATCCTGTGAATACCAACTGCCTCTCTCATGGCAATTTTCTTCCTGGTTTTCAGTTAAAAACCCCAGCAAGAAGAAGTAGTAAATATTGCACAGTACGTTAGGATGGAAGACTAGAAAAGAGAATGGCACTTGCAGGGTGACTTTTCAGTCCAAAGAAAAGCTCTTCATTTTTTCTGCTAATTCCTGTCTCATTTCTATATGTTTTTTCAGGTTTTGCACTTCATGGGGCAGGTTAATGTCCCACACTGACACACAGGATTGTAATTCTGGAAAAAAGAAAATAAAAAAACATTGAAAACTGCAACAGGATGCATTATTGCATAATTAGAAATGGTTTTGCATATCTGCTTATTTTTTAATTACTTGTAAATTGCCTCAACGAAGCATGACGCTTAGGACCTGGAAGACAAGTTACATGGCACTTTATGTGTGAGGTAATGCAGTTATGGGTTACAAGCTGTTTATACTTGCACAATGATTTGGATGCCAGTTCCTAAACTTAGAGTATACCATTTCAAAGCACTTGAAAAACCATTTCTAGTGCCTGTGGGCCATAAGGTACTGACATGAGCTACAGCTAATGCTAGTACTGAGGTGCCTGCATAAAATTTCATCTCTGTTTTCCTGAGCAGATAGACCTTAAATATGCTCACAAGACTCAAACCCCATTCATTGTAAAATAAAAACGAAAACTGATTTCATAAGGTAGTGAGTATACTGGAAAAAGGTCACCCCTTCAACCTCCCTTCATGCAAACAATCCTTTATTCATGGAGAATTCACATTGCTTTTAGTGGAATAAGAATAATTGAGAAGACTTGCACAGGCAGGGGCTCACAAACAAAGGCCCCCAGGTTTCTGGGAGTCTCCGATTCCCCTCTGCACAATTAATGGCACTCTTAAATACAATAAAAAGGCTAAAAAGGCAATAGGTGTCCTTATGGTAATAATCAGGGAATATCAGAATATAAAACCCACTGCTGTAAGTTTGATTCTTATTTTACTCCAAACAGCCAGCTCATCTAAACTTGCCACCCTTTATACTGTCATTGCCACGTTTTTCAGGAGTCACTGAAACTGGGATGAGATAAAGGTGAAGAAGGGCATCAATCAGAGCATCAACTGTAACTGTTCTTAGGAAAACCCCCAAATGGAGATTTTCTATCTTCCTATTCCAGCACTTTGCTATCCTAATTGTCAGGAAGCATTTCCTGATGTCCGACCTAAATCTCCCTTGCTGTAACAGAAACTGGTTAGTCCTTATCCTGCCCACAGGGAATATGTAGAAGTCTTTATTCCCTTCCTCTTTATTTACATATTTGAAGCCTATTACCATGTCCTCTATAAGCTTTATTTGTATTAACCAACTTATCTTCCTGCAACATTTCCTCACAGGTTGCATTTCTCCCCTCCGGACTATTCCTAATAGTCCAGTCCCAAACGGATCGCTCCTCCGGCCGAGGCCACAGCAGCCCTCAGCAGAGGATAGGACTTAGCTCACGTCTTGCAGACACCACTTTTCGATTGGTGTGAGAATGGTGTTTGCCTCTTCTGCAGCAACGTGACACGGTTGACTCATGTTCAGCCTGCCATCAATTATAACCCTTTTTCTGCAGCACTGCTGTTTAAGCTGATCATTTCCTCATGTTGGTACAACGGATCATTCCTAATTAAGTAAAAAGGTCTTGCATTTGTCCTTACTGAATTGTATCCTATTTCCTTCCAGACCATTTGTTCTATTTGTCAAGGTCATTTTGAATTCTAATCCTGCCCTCCAGTGTGCCTGTGGCTTTGTCTTAGCTGAGAGTTGTCTGCAAATCCAAAAAGCACATTCCGTATTCCTTCATCCACATCATTCACGATAACAATCTGGGCTAGCACGGACCCCTCTGGAAATCCATTTGATACATTCTCCAATTAGACAATGACATTTATTCTCCAAATACAGTTTTCCAGCAAATTATATTATGTACTTCAAATAGTGGCTTCCTCTGATCCATTTTTGGAAGCTACTGTTAGATTGTATGGAGTCCAGAGATGCAAAAGACAACAAAAACTAATAATGATGTTTCAGTAAAATTGTATCAAATGACAATCATCAATTCTCCACTTTCAGTGGGCAGTCAAGCGTAATAGTGTCTACTCCACTAATAATACAAATTAATAAACTACAGTTCAGGTACCTTTGTGATATTTGTTGTCTTCGGTGTCACTTTTGTAGCAATATCCCAAAACCACGACCGCATTCTTGAGGCTCCCTTTTTCAAAGAAATAAAATGTCAAATTTTAATAGGAACTTTGTAATTTAAGGACAGAAAGAGTAGCTGCCATCATGCCACTAAGAGGACAGAAAGCAGAGTTCAGTCAACCAGACTCTTTATTCAAAATCATTAACCATAAAAAACCCAGACCTGAAAACAATATAGTTCACATCTCTGTTTAATGTTGGGGTTTATCAGGGTTCAAAGGCATAGGCACTGGTGCAGCCGACCAGCCTGCTGAAAAAACAAAGCACCCTATTACACATCCCAGGCAGAGGGAGTGGGGTCACAGGAAAGAGATGTCACAGCAAAGGGACAGGCTGCAAATGAAGTCCCAGTGCACAGCAGAAAGCGCCAGTAATCAGTTTGGTTATGAAAAAACCAAACCAACCAAACATGATACAAACCAATTAAAAGCATTCTGAACTAATGATGGCACATAGATGGGAAAGGAGAGTTAGCAGGGAAGTAGAAATAGGGGATGGAGCATAGAAAGGTGCCTACTGAATAACGCAAAAAAGACGAGGAAGACAGGAGTGGTTGGATCACAGAGGGACAAGTTGAATGTGCCAGCGTTTCAATATCAACTTCCCGCTTGTTCCCAACAAGACACATTTATAAATGTCTTGCAAGATAGATGGAAGCTGTTACATGTCCTCCTGCCACAGCAGCTCCCTGTCCTACTGGCAGCTCAACGAGGGCGGTGTTAGCCCTTGGTTGTACGCTTGTGAAGGAATACAGGACCCAGCCTACGTACCTGCATCACGCAGCAGCCCAGGGAAGGAACAGCCCTCCCTCTGCAGACACCCCAGCCGGAGCGCTGTGCCCCGTACCTCCCCACACCTCTTCATACATGAAGTCTTACACGCCCCTCCAGGGAAAGGATGAGGAGGAGGTCTGTTTCTGGGGTATAAATAGACTGGAGAGTGGCTTACTGTAAAAACCACAGTCTTGGAAGTTTTGTGTAACCACACTGCAGTGTGTCCCCCACGGTATGTTCCTTCTGGATCAGCAAAGGTTTCTAGTGGGTCCTCCAGGACCTCTGCAAGGTAGAGAGAGATTTTTCCTGCCCTGTGGAGACCTGCAGTATCTTCTCCTTTGATATTGATGTAAATCTGCTTATGGTAGATGAGGGCTGGTGGGAACCACACACATCTTCCATGCTCTGATTTTTCATTGCTTTAATTTTTTCTGCAACCAGTCCTATTCATACTCCTTACAAAAGTGACTGGAACTCAAGTATAATGTTTCTTATTCAGATTAGGGTCCTTCCTTACTATATAGAAGTCTAAATTTTCACTTGCAAAATGAACTACATATTTACATATAAATCGTTCTCTATGGTAAATCTCATGTCTATTATATGTCAATGTGTTAGGTGAGAGAATTAGAAAAAGATGTTACATTTGCATGTTCATATATGAACTACAGATAAAACAGACATCTCAAAGTCTGGCAGTCTCTTTTCCCTGAAATATTGCATTTGATTGACATTATATATTTTAATCTTTAATGAAACTATTTAATACAAAAATATTTCCCTCTATTTTCTCTCATTTCACACAAGCAATGCGTTACTATTGAAGAATTGCTCAGGAGCCTCAGTGTCATTTTCACTGATTCTGTGAAAATCCCAGTAGAAACAAAGTCCTTGAATTTAGGAAAAAAACCCAACCCTTATAAATAATAGCTGGGAAAAGATGATCAAAAGAAAAAAGTACACATCAAACTGCATGTATCAATCTGCAAATGCAGATGTACTCCTTCTCCTGAAGTATTACCTTTTCTATATATAAAATTTTGATTAAAATTGTTGAGGTGACTAGAAACAAAGAATATGAGACTCAAGGCTTTTAAAAATCACACTGTGTTATTCTATACAATATACTTTCCCTATCAATGACAGTAATAAATAAGGCAGAAATTTTGTTTTCATAGTCACTATTCTTTATAAAATGCTAAAAATAAAATGTCCCTTTATAGTCCTAATATTGTAGCTATCAGGACTAGAAGGATTGAAAATGCTGTGCTAGTGAGTCTGGATTCTATAGCTGGCACTCTTAACAGCTGAGGACTGAGCAGACTCTACCAACTTGCTGTCTCAGGCAAAGGCAAGCGAGAGGAAGATGGAGGGGTTTTGACTCATACAACACTGTCAGCACTATGAGCTAACTCTAGTCTATGGATACTTCTGGTGCCAGAAAGGAAAAAAGAGCCCCCAAATTAAGTTCATGATGGTAATGAGAAAACATCCACAGCCTGCAACTGTGAAGTTTGCTAGCAGAATTACAGTGTGTTTCTGAGTCCACAACAACAGCTTCAGAGTTGGTTTTGACAGCAAACACACTTTAAATGAAACTGACAAGGGAACTCCTGAGTTTTTTTCAAAACATGGGAATCCACATGATGTGCCACAGAGTACTTTTTGAAGCAATGTGTTTTTTGAGCATACTCACCACTGCAGTACAATGAACTCTTGAGTTGGTATGGCCTTTATTACTTTTGGGAGAGATGCAGGAATGTGTATGGGTGAAGGAACTTACAACAGCCAAGAAGTGCCCTATACTCAGCTACGCTCCTCTGGCTGTTTGTCATTACCACCAAAAACTCACAAATACTGTCTGCCTACAGCAGCTCAAAACAACTGGCCCTGGTGACAGGAACAGCACAGAGGTACACGTCTGCACCCTGAGTCTGAGTGTGTACCACTTTCTCAGCTTTGCTGTCATCTGCCTGTGACCCAAACCTAAAAGAACCATTCCTGAATAAGCATGGGAGGAGAAAACTAGGCAATAAGCAATTAAGGAAAAATTATTAAAACCTAACAAGTTCCACAGAGAGAGAAGCCAGAAGCATAAAACTTAAGATGGAGAAAGAGCACAGAGATGAAGGCAAAGACTACTGGACAGAAGATGGTGAGAGCTGTGCTGAAGCATGGCACAAGGATGCAGTGAAGGTGGGGCATGCTCAAGCGCTGATCAGTGAGAAGCCAGCAAAGAGCTATTGTTTTTTGTGGACACAGGTATGACAGCCTGCTGGTATTCAGCTAAGACCAGAGTGTCTGACATTGACTCAAGATGACAACAGTGGAATAGAATGAACGGACAAAACATGGAAAATGTTAATTTGTTCCTGGAACACTATGCCAAATAGGACACAGCAATCCTAAACTTGGCACTGATTTCAAAGTACTCATCATTTGATGGGTTTACTTACCTAGCTGAGCTGTTATCATGACTCTAACAGAATCACAAAAGTTGTCTATAACTTGTACAGGACGACGTGTTGACAAATCAAGCAGCAAGATATGTCCTCCTCCTGTCCCTACCCACAGTGCAGTATTTTTCTGCAGGCAAATTGTCTTCACTCTACCAGAATAAGCCAGTTTATGTTTTGATTCCTTATTTAGTTTTTCCACTTTGCCCCTATGAGTATGGAGAGAATTTGTATTAAAATCTGGTGGCACGCTATTCCACAACTGCTAAAATGACACTCTCGATACCAGACTTTTAAACAACCATTTGTCAAGTCAAGCTGCAAAAATCTCATGCTAATCAGTTGACTGACTTGAAACAAACTGGAATGAAAAATACTGGACTTCTAAGAGCCAGCTAGTCTGCTTCAAAAGACCTTTAAATAGGAGGCAGGTATACTTCTCTGCTCTCTCCCAGTCTGCAGGAGGATAATATCACTGCGAAGTGGGAGAAGCACACCTAGAACTGCTCCTAACCTTACCATGAAAATGAAATGGAAGTGGCACATTAAGGGAGAGGAACAATTTAAATGCAAATGAAAATCACTGTCACTACTAAGACATTCTTATTCAGGGGATGCAGGAAGTAACTGGATGCAAAAGTATTAGTACCTGAAGGACAGCAAAAGACTTTCTTCTTTCTTGAGCAGAGTTAAATGAACCTTCTTGACATCATAGAGAAATTGTGAAATATAATAAGGGTCTTAAAGAATTGACATTCTGCATGGGATATTCCTAAGTTATGGGCCAAAACAGAGGAAAGGAATCCCACATTTGCCCGAAGAACTGGGCAAATCCCTTACCTCCAGCAGGTTAAGGTACTATGCTAGATAGAGAAGGCAATCTGACATTCAGCTTTCTATGCATCAGGCCATCGATCTGAAATAAAACACTTACTTAAGAAAATGGGCACAGTCAATTAGTTCAGAAAGTTTTTCCGTCTTCTTGTCCCAGATTTCCACAAAATGGCTGTTTTTCTTTGCCAAGTAGATGGATTTGTCTATTGCTATTGAAATAATGTTTGCATCACTGTAGGCATTATGACAGAACCTAGAAGAGAGAACTCCAGTTTAGATACACAGAAAAAACCTAGTAGAAAACCTTGACTATTATGAGTGGGGTTAGCTTCCCTCTAATTCTCACAGAATCATTCAGCGTTAAAACCAAACTGGGCTAGGATACAACTGAAAGGGTTCGCTATAATCTTCCTACAGTTCGACATAAATTCTCAGAGTAATGGAGTTACACTGGTGATATATTTGGAGGATAGACTGGGAAAGATTAATGCCCAAAACCTATTAATAAATCTTTCCTATCTATCTGCTCAAATCACATACGCTCACATCACAGCAGGGCAAACTCCACCTTTCTCCTGCCTCTCTTTCAATGTTTGGAGACACTCAATAGTTCTCACAGGGCCCACAAGACCATAAAGGGTCACTTATCACAAAGATGACTAAGCCTAAGAAGCAGCAGTAAGATTTAGTTCACCCTGCTCGACTCTTGTTTCACTTCAGTTGACAGCCTTTTTGGCTATTTTCACCTACATACGAATTTGTCTCTCATGCCAGATCTGTGCCTGCACGTATCAAAATATTATTGGCCCTGCAAACTAATAGCATTAACTTATTTCACTGATCTTCAATCCATCTTGAAGAACAGCTCAAAATCACAGGCCTCTGACAGCAGACACTCAGTAAGACTGCTACTTTCCCTAATGTTACTTGGTTTTGACACCTTTATTTTCAAAACTGTATACAGTTTTGCCTCCACAAAGCTCAAATCATTCTTGTGACATATTTTGCATCTTGCCATTGAACTGCATTTTACTGAAGTTTTAGTTTCTTGCTTTATATTAACACATTATTTTCCAAAGCAAATTGATTAACCAGAATAATGATCTCTACTGGTGTAAAATTAAACACTGTTTTCCCTGCTCAGGAAAAACTCCCCTTAACTTCAGAGCAGTTTTTGCCCATGTAAGAATTATATCAAACACTCCAAAAACTTCAGTCTCTAATTTCTAAATACTGAGAAGTCAGCAATCATACATTATTTAACCATATAGGGGAAAGATATGCACACGTATATCATACTGACAAACATGTAAGGACAACTACAATGCTAAGTATGTGTGTATAATTCTAAATAAAGTAATTATTTAGACAATGCCATTGGGGGAGAAAAACTGATCAGTTGCATTTATACATTTTCTCTACTCTGCCCTAGTGAGGCCACGTCTGGAGTGCTGTGTCCAGTTCTGGGCTCCCCAGTTCAAGAAAGACAAGGAATTACTGGGGGGAGTCCAGCGGAGGGCAATGAAGATGATGAGGGGACTGGAGCATCCCCCTTGTGAGGAAAGGCTGAGGGAACTGGGTCTGTTCAGCCTGGAGGAGAGAAGACTGAGAGGGGATCTCATCGATGCTTATAAATACCTTAAGGGTGGGTGTCGAGAGGATGGGGCCAGACTCTTTTCAGTGGTGCCCAGCGACAGGTTAAGGGGCAACGGGCACAAACTGAAACTCAGGAAGTTCCATCTGAACATGAGGAAAAACTTCTGTACTTTGAGGGTGGCAGAGCACTGGCACAGGCTGCCCAGAGAGGTTGTGGAGTCTCCTTCTCTGGAGATATTAAAAACCTGCCTGGACGTGTTCCTGTGCAACTCGCTGTAGGTGAACCTGCTTTGGCAGGGGGGTTGGACTAAGTGATCTCCAGAGGTCCCTTCCAACCCTGACCATTCTGTGATTCTGTGAATAGATACTGACTTCATAAATCCTTTACATAGTAAAAATGCGTATTGCGTGTTTAAAAGCAGCAATGAATACTTTAAACACTACTCACTGATCTTATTTCAATGTACATTGTATTCCATCCATATTATGGAAGGAAAAGAATGGAAACAAGAGAACTCAAGAATGAGCTCTAGAGCATGACATTACATCAAAGTACTGCCAGAAATCTTTAATGAAAACAACAAAAAGAGCCAAGTAACATCACTTATAAAAAAAAAAAAAACCCAAACCAAACTTACAGTTGACTTGTCTTTGTTTCAATGAGCTTTTGAACAGAGAAATCGGTAGTTAAGGCAATGATCTTTGTTCCACAGCCTCCCCAGATTATATTTTTTTCAGCTAAGTAGGAGGATTCGTTTAAGCACATCAACGGTGTGTTAACATTTCCTATAGTTAGTATCTTCAAAGGTGTAGCACCCTTACACTGCGAGAAAAATTATACTCTCCATTAGAAACAAGGAGTATACAGACACTCAGAAACTGTTAAAACAAGGCCACACAGGCTGCTGAAATAAATTTACACAGCCAGATTTTCTGAACCATTATGGTATCTTTTCAGAAAGTCAGAGACTGAAAAGCACCATAGTCTCATTATAGATGTCCCACAGGAAACAGTGATAATTTTCTGCAACCTCTGGTGCAGTTCAAGAACCGGATGGAAAGTCACATCCATATCTTGGAGATATCCCACACTGGACCACATTCTAGCTCTGCAAAGCACTGCAACTCCATAACTGCTCAAAATTGCATATGGTCAGGACTTAACCCTCAGAAACCAGCTGATATAAACAACTCCCAGCATTTCTTTATCTGTTCTGTGAGTAGAACTCTGACCTACAGAAAATCTAAACAATACTGTCTTTTTGAAGATATCTATTCTGCAAAAATTGGTGTGAACAAAAAGAAAAAGGAGCTATAACAGCAGTAAATAAAGGAGACTAAAATTGTTAGAATATTCTTAATAACAAACATTAATGTCACTCTCTACTCAGTTTGCCAGGCCTTTCAAAGTCCTAAAATGAGAAATAATTTCCCCCTCTTAACTCTGTTGGTTAAAACAGATATTGTAAAACATGTGCAGTTCCTCTGAGACTACAGTAGAAAATTATATTTAGTTTTAGAGAAGCAATTAAAAAACAAGTTGCATGAAGTAAAGCTACTAATTGGTAGCTGCTTTACATATTACTGACAGTAGTTTGTAGAACAGACAGCAAAGAACAAGTGTACCTTTACTGCTCTGTCTTCAAAAACTGCCAGTCTGCCATCAGCTGTGCCTACCAAGAAGAAATTCTTCTGTTTGCTGAAATAAAATAAAATAATGAATTCTAGAAATGTCTTAATCGGGTAAGAAAAATTTAAATGAGTAGCCTCTGGTATTTCAAGAGTTTCAACGAACACTAAAAGCAAATACAACCACCTGTGGTCAGGAATGTAGTCTCCAGTTACATTGGGTGCAAAATTAAGTGAAAATACAGGCAAAGTAAGCAGTTATCTGAACAAAACTGCATGACGGTACAGATGTCATTTTCTGAACATCTCTATTGAGTCGTATTTTCAAAATGTAACCCAAAATATTTAAAATTCATTTATACCTTTGCTTTGAAAGAGAATTACAGTATAAACAAGTGATGGAATCTGACATTTTCTGCAGACGATGCCTTCTTCTTTCATCTTCTGTGTTAACCGCCCACAATGAACCAGACTGGGTTCCTGCTACAATCCAGTTTTCTTTCTCAGTAGGAAGGGTCACTAAGGCCAAACTTAAAATTTTACTATCTGCAATATCCTGAGTTGGAAAAAAAAGAAAAACAAACTAGTTATGATTTCAGTAAGGGTAAATGTTAGTAAATTGCTGGTAATAAAAATAAACTACAATCTTCTCAGACCCTGGACTGACCCAAGGCCTAACCTCCCCATTAAGAAATCTAATTCCCTATTATCAGAATACATTTTCAGCTGTGCCATCCATCTTCAAAGTGCTGGGAAGGAACCCTCAAACAATACACAGGAAAATCTCTAAGCTGAATGCTGAAAAAAATATTCTCTCTCTATTCTAATTAAGGTCTTCAAAGCCATCAGAGAATAAAGCAAATGGAACTACACCACAATATACGTTCAGTTTAATTGCTAGCAATGAAAGTATTGATCTAATATTTCTTCTTCTCATTTTAGTTTTAGAAAAATAAGACTTATTATTTAGACCAAAGCTACCAATTCAAATGTATCACGGTGAACAGATGGCAGATACAAATATAACTTAAACAACTTTGATGATAAGTCACAATCAGTTCTGGCACACAGGTTCATCACAGCACAACAAGCCTGGGTAAAACCTTTTCCCTTTTCTGACGGCACAGGACTGAGTTGTACAAAAAATCAAATGAAAAGAGCTGGAGGGTATCACCCAAAGTGGCACAAGGAGGTGGCATCCATGGGAAGAGAGGAATCATTAAGAGACTAGCCGGATTGTTAGGGGAGGTAGAGATATGAAGGGTTGTATAACTATTACTCCTTGTTCTAGCCTTCGTGCTAGAAATAGTTTCCATCTGAGTGGAAAAAAGGAACCCAGTAGTGGAAAGACAGTATTACGAGAAAGTTCAGTCTGGATGGCAGGAAGAGAGGAAAAAGCGACTGCTTTTCTGCTTCATTTCATGGATACAATGATGACTCACTTATGAGCAATCTTTGTTCTCTCAAAGCTCAGCTTTCCAGAAGTAATATCCTGCTGTTAAAATGCAATTAATTCTTCTGAAATACATCTGGGTGCCAAAAAACTTAGAATAAATGGCAACTTTCCCACGTACCTCACAAGTATGTCCATCTGTATTTAGGTTAACAAACGAAAGTTGTGCTTTTTCTGTGTTCCCATTGCCTATCCAGACTCCTGCCTTCTTGCAGCTTTGATTCGCAGCTACCATGCACTCTGCTGTAGACGTGCTGGGTATTGAAACATACCTCATCAAACAGATAAGCTCTGCAGAATTCAGGATTTCATAAACCTACAAAGAAAGCCACAGCATGCACATGGTGATAACAACAGCTTGTACAGTGATAAATAACAAGCAATGGATAACAAAGTTTTATGGAATATGGACACAGTATCTCAGCAGGTCTGCCCATTTGTATTACCACCATTAACGAGCAATCTTTGTGCACTGAGCAACTTTACGTTGACTCTCATTTTTCTGTTAAAATTTCAGGAAGTCAATGGGGTTAAGGCATGTTCGAAAATTTCACCCATTTCAAAGAATAACACGATCTGTGATAACAGACAATAGATTTCAGATCCACACTGCTGTTCCTCCTATCACATGCATGGAACAGTGTAGGCTAACCGCATAAAGACCTTTTTGCACAGCTTTAGTAAAGATCATGAAGTAATCAGAATCCTGTTTCGCTGCAATCACTATACAGCAACACAGGAAAAAACAGCAGGCTAGAATAAATGGTTAGTAGATTTGAATAGAACAGTTTATCCTGGATGGCAAGAGCAGGCAATATTTCATGGCTGTTTCAGTTCCAGAAAAGAAGAACAGGAAAAAACTCATGCCTCTTATTAACTTAAATGTCCCTTTCCTTTTTAAAAAGCACAACAACTTTGTGGTATCATCCATCACAAAAATACAAATAAATACACTAAGTAATACCTGGGAAGATGTTGGTCGTTCCTGAGGGTTTTCCTTCAAACACTTTTTAATTAAATTTTCAACTTTAGGCCAGGGGGCACACCCATATTCTTTGACAGGATCTAAAACGTAAAATTAGATAACTTCTTAACCAGCCTTTACCATAGCTCAGAAATGAGAGTTCTGAATAACTTTCTTCTTATTTTAAGAATTCATGTAACTTCTTACAGAGCTGCTCTAAGAAATATCATACTCTTAGTTAAAAAGTCAGCATGAACAGCTTGGAATTGCTCATCTACCATTAATGGTAGAGCATGAAGTACTAGAGCTAGAGTCCTTTTCATTAAAAGCGGTTAAACCAAATGGATTTTGCTTTAACTTTTTCTTTAATGTCCCTATACCTGGGCCTGAATCACAGATATGCGAGAGTTGTGTTTTGATTAATGCTGACCATTCAAGGGCACGTCATTTCAATCTGTAGTCTTTTCAATTCCTATGAACATTTTTTTCCAGATTTATTCTGTGTTTGGGCAGAATGGAAATGGAATACAGATGAACTTCCAATAAAATGTATAGCAATTTAGATAAACAACCCCATATAGTATTTACGTGATATGGAAAATTAAATTCCCATTCAGTGCTTTGAATATGTATCTTATGGCTACAGGTGCTGACCTCTCTAAGGACAAATCACTCATGAATAATGGTGCCTGTATTGCTTTTCCTTTTAGTTGATCATAATCCACAGCAGATATTCCAGTCCTACATTAGACAGAGGTAACATTAATGATAAATAGCTGCAAATGAACATATTCTGTTCAGCAGATGATAGGCACTGTTTACTTGTGAGCTCAGCCAGCCCCTTTTTTGGTGGAAATATAAAAATGATGAGCATGTGCACAGATGGAACTGTACTATCTCCAGAAACTAATACCTCTGACTATTTCATAGGGCTCATAATACAGAAAACAGCCAAAGGGACAGCTGCACGCAAGAGATACTTAGTCATCAGTTCTTGGGATGGCCTTTTCAGTGAGGGGTTTTAAGCTGTCTGAGCTATGAATTGGACTATTCTCCTTAAGGAGTAGAAAACGAATGAACAGTCTGTCTCTTGTAATGGAGAAGCCATGCCAGATTAAGCGGTATGGTTGCTGCCCTTTCCTGGATGGAGTGACTTTTCAGTCTTAAAGAATGTTTCATGAGTATATCCACTATTGCAGGGCAATAAATAAGAATGCCACACATTAAGATTGTAGTACTATAAAAATTCAACAGCTCTTCACACAGAAGTTGCCAAATACCAAGTTACATTGTCCAGCTGACTACATCATGTCCAGCCAACTATATCATGTCCAGCCTGACAGCCTGTTTGATCTTCCTTCCAGCAAGCAACACCTACATATTGTAATGCAGATGGAATATGAAGAATGCTATGTAGCTGTGCAAAGACTTCACACTCTTGACAAGTTAAAAGGGAATTCCTATTTAAAATCTTTAGGGGTGGTTGCTCTTTTAAAAGTAGTGGCACCTTTTTTTTTTTAAATAAGATTTCAAGGTTTTATTTAAGATTTTAAGATACGCAGCTTCTCAATAATGGATATTTTAATGCAACATATCATGATCAAAGAACAGAAGTGGAATATTGTTTATCTTAGTGCATGATATGCATTAACACAGTAATATATAAGGTAAGTTCAGACATGGTATTAGAAGATACCTTCAGCAACATCCATTCTAGCTAGATCTGGATAAAGTCCCAAGTATACAAAAACCTCTGTTTCTTTATAAAGTGAACCAGTTAGATCCCTTGAAATTGCAATGAAATTACAACCAATGTGACATTGAATAGATGCCCATTTCTCACTATGCAAGACTGTATGAAATTAGGAGAAGCTTCTAAAAATTGCTATTATTTAGTCTCCTCCTCTGATCACTGCCAGATACAGCATAAAACATGAGAGGTTTTATTTTTGGAGGAGGCACCACAAATGGTCCATTTGCATGTTAAAATGTTAAGAAACAAGGCATACCTGGTAACTTCCCTTGTATTGCTAATTCATCAAATTCATTTGGAAACTTCAAGCCTTCCATTATTCTACCTCCTCCTGTTAAAATGTCATAAAGCAGCAAGCCAAATGAATAAACATCAGCTTGCTGATTGTAAATAACATTTCCTCTGGCAACCTCTGGTGCTCGAAATCCTGCAAATAAATCATTCATTAATAGTTATGATTCATACCAAGATGAAGCCATCTTTATCCCTTTAAAAGCAAACACTTATTGATGAAAATGTCACAGGAAGTAAGCCAAAAATAGCACACTATTTCTGGGTTGGCAATAGTTTGCATGTGGCAGACAGCCAAAAATACCAGCAATCAGTATAAAGGAAGGGGACAGTACATCAGTTACAGAGCTCTTGCACCATTACATATAAAATAATCCATTTATCAATGAATTCTGAAAATGAAGGACAAGTCTGCAGTCTTTACTGAAGGCCTAACATTCAACACTTAAAGTCACATCCTCATGCACAATTTCCCAGACCTAAAGGCACTTTTCAAAGTTGTTCAGTGCTTTAAAATGGATGCCAATATGTTCTCTCTAAAGTCAGGGAACAGTGCAGGTATTTATTACTTTTAAAGAAATTAAGACTTACCTATGCATTACTTAAAATTAAAACAACAAATAATTTTAGCAGTATAATTTCAGTATCAAAATAACTATATCAAAACAAGACAGCAAAAAATTTAATTTGTTCTCTTTTTAAACCTTTAGTATACTCCTTGATTCTTCTAAAAGGGGTTAAAACATGAATAGGAAGAAAGGCTAAGAGGTATGAATCTGGCACCACAACTTGTGATATGATTAGGACTACATTTTGTGATTTTGACTAGAGTATAGATTTGAGTTACTTCTTACAGACTACACAGAAAACATACAAGCTATTTTTTGACATAATGCACTGTAAAACAAAGCAGTTTTTCCATACCTGGTGTGCCTTCGGAGGTTTTTATTCCCATTCGGCAACAATACTGGGCAATGCCATAGTCAGCTATTTTTGCAATAACAGCTGAATTGGGATACAGGGTAAAGAGCAACACATTGTGAGGCTTTAAGTCACGGTAGATGATCATTGCTGAATGCAGGTACCTGTTAATCAAGAAAGTATTTATTGAAAGCGTTCATAATTCAGAGATGCATCTATACACACACATTGAATGCCTTATTTCTACAACAGTAAATCGTGCTTTCAAAATGTCAAATATTGTGTTAAAAAAAAAAAAAAAGTCAAACATCACCAACATGACACCGCCTTACTGGATATTTACTTTAGAACTGTTCTGAAACACTATTTACTGGCTCACAAACATTGCAGTATTTTAGTACCAAGTCTTATCTAAAGTGTCACTGGCAGTTTGAAAACTGAATCTTGGAAGTTTAAGCTTCATTGGTCCCTGAGCTCATTTGCAGGTTTTGTCATTTTACAGTCACACTCCAATAGCTCCTGAGGACATTCATGGACTTTCAGAACTTTAAAAATGCACTAAATTAATTTTTTTGACATTTTAATAAGACATCAACAGCCGCATAGAAATTCCACCCAGAGCTCTTGCTACTGCTCCACTTACATGAGCGTCACTTGTTAGTGGAAAAAAACACAGGTAACAAAACTTTGTGTTATATATCAGCTAATCATAAAAATACAAGCCTGACCCAGGGAATACTCTGTTTAAGATATACAAAAATAGAAGCTTTTAATTTGCAGTATACCCTACTTGCAACTATATCCTGTTTTTACAGCAATGTAGAAGTCACATTTACCTTAAGCCATCAGCTACATGCAGAGCTATCCTGTGCTGAAGTGTTCTAGTTAAACTTGCATTGTCTTGTTGAAGCAAACGATCGAGAGATCCTTTAAGGGCTAATTCCATCACCAGCATCCGGGGACGGATTGCAGCGGCCAGCAGAGACACTAAACTGGGGTGATGGAGGTGACAAAGCACAGCAAGCTCCTGTAAATTATAAAATCAGATGAAATACTGCAAACAGCATAATCTCGGTAGCTCTGAAGTAAACTCATAAACATTTTGGAGTGAAGTCTTGCAATTTACTTAAGTTTTTTAAGATCTTCACTAGTGTTGGTATTCCAAGAGCAGCACTACAGAAAAAAAGGCAGTATTTCTTACTTGTCTTAGGAGCCTGAGGGAAGTATGTTTATTGAAAATCTTTACGGCAACCTCTTCTCCACCATACGATGCACGGTACACAGATCCAAACCCACCATCACCTTTTCAATGATAAAATTGAAAAGAAAATCAAAACCAAAGGGATATCAATCATATCTCAAAATAATAGTTGAAGAGGTCCAGTTTCAAAATGTGTGGACCACCTACTGAGTTAAGCTTCATGATCAGTAATCTAAACACGCAAAAAACAGTGTCCTAGCATACAAGTTAATGGAAAATTCAAAATTCAATAACCTGAAATTTCCTGAAAAATCACCCTCTACTACTACCTGAAAGGAGGCTGTAGTGAGGTCGAGGTCGGCCTCTTCTCCAGGCAACTAGCAACAGGACAAGAGGGCAGAGTCTCAAACTGCGCCAGGGGACGTTCAGGTAGACATTAGGAGGCATTTCTTCACAGAAAGGGTCGTTAGGCATTGGAATGGGCTGCCCAGGGAGGTGGTGGAGTCACCATCCCTGGAGGTGTTTAAGAAAAGACTGGACGTGGCACTTAGTGCCATGGTCCAGTTGACATGGTGGTGTTAGGGCGAGGGTTGGACTCGATAATCCCAGAGGTCTCTTCCAACTTAATTAATTCTGTGAAATTCAGAATACCTTAAAAAATACATTTCCACAGAAAAGAAATCTCTAAAAAGTTTTCTATATATTGCAGAACTGACTTCAATAGATTTGTTTACATAAGCTCTGTAAAAAGACCCTAAAAAATAATGCTTACCCAAGAGAAATTCAGGAGCTTCATCAAATTCCAGGTCATCGTTGTTCAACATAATATTTCTAGGCAAATCAGCCAATATCAGATCAGGAGCAATCTGAGCTATTGGAATGGTATGTCTTGGTTGATCTGGATTTACCAAAAGGTCACCTAAGAAAAAAAAAAAAGAGACAAATAAAAAAAAGGGTAGTCATCATTCAAAAGGCACAGAAAGCTACATGGATCTCTGCGAGTGTGTATGATAACGTACCTAAAATTAAATTAATAAATGTACATATATATATGGAACAGAACACTAAATAAGTTTGCCATTCAACTTAATGTATCTTACATATGTAAGTATTTTCAAGGTTCTGTATATGTACCAATCAAATGTGATAGTAACTGTTGCCATGTAACAACACCAAACTAACAAAGACATTAATTTTCTGTCTGTTAAAAGAAAGAATTCTGTTAGTATGTAGGATGTCATCTGAATATTGCCTTTTAAATTACTGTTGTACATGGTCTAACCAAAAGATCTAGTATCAGTTTTACTATGTGCTGTATTCAATTCCATGAATGAAGTTACATTATTGGTATCATGAAAAAACAATTCTTTTTATTATTGCCATTTATACACGACTATACAGAGTAGCTGCAATCCGTCCCACGTTCTATACTTACACAGATTGTTCTTACACAAAAAAAAAAGTTGCTTTTGTCTTACACTGTAATTAATTCTTACAGAAATGGAACATTTTTAAATAACATGAAGTACCCAAATGTTATAAAGGGGATGTCATATAATATTTATCTACATACGGGTGTACCTCTATATACCTCAAATGGCATAAATATATACCTTCTTCAGCTTTTTTGACTAAGTCATCAAGTAGTATTTTCTGGTGTTCTTCACCATCCTGAAAGCTGTACAGAGCCCATTTCTTCAACAGTGTTTCCCCTTCACCACACACATCTATATCCAGCAAACCTGGAAACCATTCTTCCATAAGAGAATCTATGTGATCCACAACTTGCCCCAAAAGGATGCACCCTTTAAGAAATCAAAAGAGAGAAATTACAATCTAAATCTGTCATACTTGTAATTACAAAGCTCAACTCTACATTCCAAAGGCAAAAGCACAACAAACCAAAATGCCAAGCTGCAATCAAACTGGAGCAAAAATCAGGCTCAGGAATAATTAACCTTTTCTGCAAGAAGGTGCTGTAATTTTCAAAAAACTGTCTGGGTTGTTGTCAAATATTGCTGATTCCACTAGACAATAAGCTTCAGGAGACCAATTCAAGTAGATGCCTTGTCTCCAATACATTCTATTAGGACGAAGAGCTCGCTCTAGAAAACACAAAGTTAGATTAAAAATCTGATCTCCAACATGTGTGTCATATTTTAAAATATTTGGAATAATTCATGGTACTTTAAATATTTAACTATGATAGTAGGTTTATGCTTACCCAAATAAAACAAAATAAAAGCTACAACTTTGCAGACAGAATAGCCTCACAAAAGCTGAATATATGTCAGCTGGTGTTCAGTTCTATAAGGCATATCCACAAACTAAATATTTAATCAGACGGTAAGTCATGTAGCAGGTGATGCATGTAGGGATTACAGAAATGCTTAGGTACATTCAGGTTCAAACACAGAATATGTTAGGCTACATATGAAAAAAAAAGTCAGTGATTTAAATTTTCCTCCATCACACACTCATGAAATTAGCAAGATGCAACTGGAATTCTATGCTCAGGAGGAAATCGAATGCCAGGAGAGCAGCCAATTATAAATCGTATTTGTAGAGCATTAGCAATGTATATTTTTCATACTTTACTTGTCACCAGTATTCATAAATCACATATTAAAAAAACAAAGATGAATGAAACTGCAAAGTTCAGCAGATAATTCCATGCTTTGACATGAGATCTATTGGAAAAAAATTAAAGACCCCGGCTGCCCTTCTGATAAAGCAAAGTTTTTAGAGTTTCATAAAGGAAGAATCGATGAACTTGAAGAAAAGCAGTTTGTTTTTCTGTGTGGAAGACACATCCTTTCCCGTATTCTTTGTAGAAGTGAATGGCAATATTGCATAAATATAAGGATATCCTCCATCTCTAGCATGTGAAAGAGAGAAACAGGCTGCTTACAACCTTCACTTTCTTTTGCACACCACTGTAAACATCAGGCAGTATCTGTTCCTGGATATTTCTAAATTACTCACATTTGTGAAGTGGCCAGAAATTAGCCAAAGCAAAACAATGTTGGGGACTAGAGCTTTAACACGCAGGTGCTGGCATTCAAAACAAACATGCTAACTATTGCTTTTGAAGAGAAAGATTTGTACCTCTTCCTGACAGCATGTAAGGTGATATTTCAAGCAACCTGTTGATCAGCCTGGACCAAAATCCCATAGGAAAGTATGGCATCTCATAAAGCCTGATGATTATTTCTGAATTTTCACAGTGGGGAAGCTCTATAACAGGTCTGTGATCAGACAAACTGAAAGAATAAAAATATTAGACAGTATATAATGATGTACTTTATCCAAAGTGACTGATGACATACATTAATTATTATGTAAAATGTTTTATTTATTAATGAATGAATGATTGAAATGATCAGGGAGCAGACAGATAGTGTACTTGCTTATTCTGCTTGCTTGTGCTAAAGTGAAGTTCTGCTGTAATTTAAGCACAACAGAACCTCACTAACAATCATTAGATATCAAATGTAAATGTGAGAAAAACCTGAGACACATGTAAGACAGGTAAGACACTCCGATAAAATCTTCCTATCCCAGGACTTCGAAGAACATAGAAACTCTAATCAATGCAATCATGCAACACTCTCTCCATTACGCAACATAAGCATTACTAAACACATTAGGGAAATCTGTAACTGAGGCAGAGAAATTGTGTTACCTGCTTTAGATAAAGCAAAAAGACTGCATTCAAATTCATAACACTTTTTTGTCACCACATTTAATAACAAGACTGTTTGGAGGAGATACTGCCTCTGAGTAACTTGACTGTGGTTCTCGCTCCAAGCAAGCAGGCTACAGAAATCCATGATTATCTTTTACATTACAATAAATATCTGTAATGTGGCAGACCGCAATGTGAAGCTAAATTATAATCTTCCTGCTGTAGTCTCAAAGCATGGTAACTGTAAAAGAATTATTATCCTCATAAAACTTTTCATCATTTATAGATTCCATTTACCCACCATGCTAACATGACATAAGATTTACCTGCTACAAGATCAGCTTAATATGTCTCTGAAAGCATTTACTAAAATGTAGTGTACTAAGTATATAACACGATTTCATATACCAAATTGCTTTGATGATCAGTTAAACTAGTTAGCCTGATGGGAGGTTTTTATTTTGATCGATCTCTACAGCTGTCATTTGTGGGTTTAGCTCTTTGCTTACCTGCTTGGGATTAGTAGTTGATCCTCCCCTAATGGCAAAGCAATCTGAAACTTTTCCAGAAGCTTGAAGTATTGTGACATGTAGATCTTGGGAAACTTGCTCTTCTTTAAAAGGAATTTTTCCACATCTGAACGCTTTATAATTCCCTTAGGATATTTAGAAAAGCCTTCTACTTTCACCGTCAGAATCTTTCAAAAAAGTAAAACAATTTCAGGTATACAGTCCTCATTAGATTGCATTTTCCTGACAAACTTTGCTCCCTGAAATATTTGGTAGCTTATCATGTAGGAGGAAAAAATTGACTCCATTTCACAGTGAAACCAAACATTTCCATAATGCTAGGCAGCAAGAAGACAGCAGTGAAAATATTTAACCTGTCCAAGCCACTTGTGAGCTACCATCCTTCAGTAGCTTTCACTGTGTGTTTTGATCGTCTAGGTCTTTTCTCATTCTTAATCCCAACAGCTTTAAAGTCTCAAACTTACATTTTTGCCATCCTATTTCCTGCACTGAAGGAAAAGTAAAGTTTTAGAGGTTAGGAAATCTGAATATATATAAAAAATTTTGAGACTATTTCTAGATCAAAATTTTGATGATGGTTTCACTTAAGCAGTCAGTCTGCTGCTCTCCCATCCTGATGTGTGAATCCGTATCGCTGGCTTTCCTCTGCCAACAGTACCAAGCATACAATGACCCTTCTTCCCTCATTCTTCCTACTTTAATCTAAATTTCCAGCTTTCATCTCAACCTATCGCAACATATTGCAAGTGTGGGGTTTTTCTATTCTATATGTATTATTGTGTTCGGTGCAGTTTAAATGATATTGGACATTACAGTGTAAGAACATAGAACCACCGATACAGACAGTTGTCTAGAAAGCACAGGAAACAGAAAAAGCCAGGTAAACCAATCTGGGCCCTGAGAAAATTCTAGATGATGAAACAGTAAAGAAATAGTGAAGAAGAATTACTGATAAGTTACAGTGGTTTCAGACAGGGGAAAAAGTTCCATGAATGTAGATACAAAAAGTAATCAGTCTAACCTGTGCCATGATTTTACATAGCCACTTAGGATCTACAAAATACAGATCTCCTAGCTGTAGTGCTGGGTCTTGAAAATGAAGGAGTACACCTGCGCAAAGAATACTGTAATTAGCAATGCATTTCTCGAGCTCCATATTAAGCAAAGTAAACACCCCACTCTGGGCTGTTTTTCTTCGTGACTTGACGTATGCAATTTGAATAATACAGTTATCAAATTTATGTCAATATCTCAGGAGATATTGTCTGCTGCAGATTTGCAACAAAGTGCTAAGAAACATACATTGAAGATAATATTTTACCTGATTCATTCAGAAAGTGAATCGCATGAGGGAGTTCATTTTCATCCAGTTGTAACTGGCTTTCTTGTACCAGTTCCAGTAAGCGTTTTTGATCAATCACAGGGAATTCAATTGGGACATTTTTACGTTCCAGCAAAATTCTCTTCTCCAGCTCCAGGTAGCTGTCAGGAATTAGCTGACCAACCACTGGTTGATCTCTGATCTGTATAATTAGGAATAATCATCTTAAATGTATTAATTTATTCATGTGAAATGCAGACAATAAAACTAAGATGTAAGGTGGGTATGTCTACTCAATAGTAGCAGCAAGAAGGAATAAGACGACTCATTTATTGACTAACATGGCTTCTGAAAGGTAGATGTAACTAATTCTTCTTTCAGAATTACAATATGAATGTCTTTCTATAAATGAACTCAAAGAAGAAAATATTTCCATATTAAATGTACATAAATAATAAAAAATTATGCCTTTTCAGAAGACAATTTCAAAGAGAAGCTTTGATTTGAAGTAAAAGGAAAATATTCACTGTATGAACAGATGATGTCATACATCTCAGCTTAACACAAAACAATAGGCAAATGAATTAAAAAAAAGATACCTCTTGTAATCTTTAATATCTCTAGACGTATCTTTAGATAAACTGAGGGGAAAAGGGTAGTAGTTCAATTAAAGTCTCCACTGCTGATAGTCAGTGGACAAGAGGAGACGAAGAAATAAATTCAGCCAGCTTAGTTACACTTAGGGGAAACACAGTTGGGTGGTTTGCCCCTGTTTCCTGAGCCTGAGTTCCTTCCTGGAGACCTCCTTTGAGCTTTGGTATTAACTAGCACCCAACCAGGTTCTTCATTCTCCATAGCTGCTGAGCTAGTCATTTTTTTGAGGAAATGGGAAACAATTTTCCCAGCATTTCCAAATTGGCTTCTTAGCTTGTCATCGTCCTCTTAGAGAAGTTAAACACCAATGCACTGTGGAATTTTTATCTGTCAAAAATGTAATTAGTACCGTGAGAAAATGTAATTAGTACCTTGTGTAATTTCAAAGACTCAGAGCACTTGATGACAATGTTGAATACTTAACTCACTTTGTCACTTCTAAGCAGGTACCTGGTAACACTCCTTTCACAAAGTGTCTACATTATTTATGGAAACTATCTCCTTTCCTTCAGGCTACCTTATATTTGTGTAGAAGTTCAAATATCAGTTTAAGTCATAGTCACAAGAGACATGGATACCACAGGAACAATGTTTAGGTACCTAAGAGTGAAATGTTTTCAAAAAGCAGAACTTCTCCTGTGTGTTGAAGAAGTATGGTGAGATCTAGGGCTACATACACCTTTACAAACAGCAGCTCTATTCATGCCTACTGGATGTATGAGAAGTGGAATTAATCCATTCCAGCTGAATAGGCCGCCTCATTGCCACTTAGCACATTCCACTTGAACTGTGGAATGAAGTTAGGCAGATCATGGATGTGACTAAGCTGGTAGTTTCTGAGAAACAAGAGTTGTGTGTACTCTTTCTCTCCTTTGTAAGGCCACCAGTGTGAGGCTGGTCATAAATACAGCATTTGCTCTATAAAATCTTCCAAGCAGTAATTCAGAAGAAATTTGGGCTCTGCTATGATTTATGAAGTTCTGCCATTGACTTCAGTAGCACAGGACATCACCTTTTCTCTGTAACATGTTATGACACTATACATGATTGATATTGTATAAAAGAAAAAAATAACAATATGTATATTATTTTTGCTACAGATTGGATCCTGTCTTTCTTTAAACTCCATGCTTGGGCTAGTCTCTTCATGCCTGTAATTCACACTTAGAGCTTCATGCTGTGGCTAAGGAGATAGCAGGGAATGAGTGGTAGGGATGCCTTTGGAGACAACAGAACTACAACTGCAGATTCTCCAATTTAGGAGGAATATTGACTCCAAGGGGTCTTCTTTTCCTGCTTTAATTCACTTTCCTATTTCTAGGAATAGTTTCACACTATGTAATACGAAATCAGTAAATGGAGAATTAGTTGGCTTTCAGAAATCACAAAATCTTATTTCCTGCTCCCCTGAAATCTTGCAACACTTATTGCAATTACATGTTGCTATCCAACAAAAACCAGTTTTTGATCAGATTGCCTCATAAGAAAAAGATGGCCTATTTTTCATTAAATGTTCTATATATGGCCCTAGTGCTGGAAAACATAAGTTAGCTGAGATTTTTACTAAGTTGATTTCTTTGGCAGAAAATGAAATGAAAACAAATCTGGTGATTTTCCTTCATTATTTTGCTGTGTATAACATTTTATAGAAGGTAAGATGAGTTTGCTAGCACACTAAAAATGTATTTAATTACGTGTTAAATAATGTTTTAAAATGTACTTACTTAACTAAAACTAGGATGTTTTCAACATTACAAACAGTATGTAGCTTACCTTGAAGTGAAGACTCTCCTTTATTATGATTTTCCGAAGTCTGATAATGGAATCTGATTCCTCTGTAGCATTCACAAAGTGATAATCTTGGATTGCTGGGAAGCCTCGCTTATTCAACAGCTCTCTAGTAATTTTACTCACACAGGCCTTACGTTGCATTTCATCAGAAACATCTAAATGAGTGCCAACAAGAATGACGGGGGATGTTGAAGCTCGAGCCTGTTAGTAAGATCCATACAGTCGATTAACTGAATAGTGAAATGTTGATGTTATTGTTTTATATCCACACAAAATGTGAGCAATTTAGTCAAAAAAAATCAATACAATAAAAAAAAAGCAACTGTTTCTCCCTCTTTAAATATACCTCTTTTAAATATGTTTGAAATCTGAAATACTATTTCATATCTTTATTCAGAGTAAGTTTAAACTACAATCCCATATCATAGCCTTGACTGGATAAGGCAGTAAAAATGCATCACCCTATAAATATGAAACATATTTTTGAACATACAGAGAACAGTCTATTTCAAAATAGAAATATTTTTAAAATCAGCTTTTTCTAAAAGGAAGCAGTGTAGATCTGGATTTCATACTTTGCAGATTAATAATATTGTCAGTAAAATAGAGGGACAACTGTATGTTTCATTAAAAATACCCAATAAAATGGAAAAGCAAAGGGTACTCTGCTAGTTGCCATCAGAACAGGGCAGCAATGAAATACCAGCAAGTACTGCATGGCAAAGGAGAAGACATCAGAAATGGTCTTCATCAACACACTAAACTGACTGTAACACTCTGTCCTGTATCACTGCTCAAGGTGAAAGGAGTGGAAAAAACAAGTTTAACAAACAGGATCAGTATACAAAATCTCTATGTAATTGCATTGCCCAGCCATGGCTAACCATGAAAAGGAAAAGGCAAGTAATGCTCACTCACCATGGGATGGCTCCATCAAATGAAAATAAAACACTTAGAGCAAAAGAAAAATATATAGGCAGATTCTCAGACCAGTTTCCCTACCACAGTCCTGGAATCATTCCTATTAACAATAGGATGCTAAGCATACACTTAACAGCATGATTTCAAACCTGTATCTAGTCAGTTCTAAATTAGTCAAATTCTGATTTTCCCAGAATTTACAATGGTGTAAAAGAAAAAGCAGGTTTAACTCATCATCCCTTTAAGACTACCACTTCCTTATTTTTGTCAGTCACTTCAAAATACGTATTTTAAGTACAAAATGGTGCTGTCCATGTCTTTGTATGTCTACATATATTTTCATATCCAATATATGATGTATTTCAGCTCTTGTTTCATCTTACTATTTTTATTTGCCGAAGAGCTTCTTTCTTCTTCTGTCTGAAAATATTTGTGGTTAATTTGCTATTCACCAACAGCTACCTGGAAAGTGGAATTCCATTCTGTACATATCTGTGGCTTACCTTGATGTTAAAAAGCCACGGCTTCATAGCATCCACCTCTGCTTGTCCTTTGCTGAGATCATATACAGCAAGATATAAAGCTCTTTGGGTCATAAAATGAGGATGGGTACTGTAGAACTCTTCTTGTCCTAATGATAAAAAACTTTCCACTGTTTAGTACTTCCCTCACTGAACATCTTCAGATCACAAAAAGGCAGCAGAACACTTATTCTCAGATCACTAATCCACAAATGAAATTAATGGTTACAGAAAATTATCTGAATTTACAAGAAACCTGTAATAACCATGAATTTTAGGTAGGTACTCTGTGGTAGCTCATTGACTGAAGTGTAGCATTGAAATATGCAAGCTAGTTTTAAATCCACAAGCGTAAGATGCTGCAAAGACAACTTGAAAGATCATGACTATTTTAAAACTCCAACATTGGCTTTCTCCTTCCCTCCTTTTCTCCTATCCTTTCAGTAACTTCAAAATAAGACTCTAAGTTCACATGATTAAGCACTTAAAATCTTAAGTGAGGCTGGACATTCAGCTTGAATGCTTCTCTTCTGTGCTCATCCATTGTGATATAGAGTGTATTTAAATGATTACAGACCAATGTTTAAAAATAACTTTTCTGTCGCTTAAAATACCCCTGAATTTAAAAGTGCTTCTGGAGTCTCCCAAACTTAGAAAGTTTTCCAGAAGCCCAAAGTTCAAAGACTCCTCCTAAGCATTTTGTTTTCTGTGACCTTACGAAACAGTGATACTGTAGAGCCTAAAGAGACTCAGACCATAAAAGGGAGAAACCAAGTTGGGTTGAAGATGATTCTTCTGGTGATTACAAGCAGCTTCTTACTATTCTGAAATGACAGTTCTAAAGTGCTATGGTTGAAACAAGTGGTCAGGCCACATTTGGTGATGAGAAATTTCTGAGGCTTTATATTAAATTCGAGGGATTAGCTGCCAATTTACAGAATTCACTAATTTATAAGTGGTCACTTGACTTCGGTGCAAGTTTGCATGATTCTACTGTCCACAATTTGAAATTCCATAGGCTGACTTGAAGAATAAGTAATGCATTAATGTGTTAGAAAAGGCAACAGTAAAGGACAATAAGCTCTTGAAATACCTCCAAAATCCCACACATTTAATACAAGCTCTTTCTTCATTTTGCCTTTCCCTTGAATGATCCAGTCTTTTACATCAATGCCTACTGTAGCTTTTGGACAGCCCAATTCTGTTCGTTTGCATTTCATTAGTTGTTGTAGCAGGGTAGTTTTCCCACTGCCAGTGTTTCCAACAATCATGAGCTTCATTCTGTTATAAGGTACAGCCTTCTTCAGTCGTTGTTGAAGAAATCTGGTATAAAAAAGTTTGCAGAACTCACAGAGGTGTATAATAAAGAAAAATACCAACAGAATTCAAGACCAAGGAAAAATCTAAAACTGTACCATTTTCTTCAAGTTTTCAATATCTGTTTGATATTACTGGGATTTTAACAGTCTATTCTAATTTCTGATTTGAAAGATAAAGCTTAACTCAGAATGTCTTTTTTTTTTGTTTTGTAATTACCCAAAAATGTGCTCTGTGCAATGCACTTGGGAACACAAGAAATGTATCAGAAATAATTGGTAAGCACTGTTTATTGCATGGTTTAGAGAAGCACCAAATTCAAGAAGCATTATAGTCTAAATCACTATGATCTATTTTTTGTGTGTGTGTTGATATGCTATGATACCTTCCATAGAGTTGCATGCTGGATTTCATACAACACACCAGCACATCTTTTCAGAAGGATACGTTGTTTTCTTAATGCTTACTGCATATCCCAAGAAAGCAAAACAAGAATATTCAAGAACAATATGGCAACAAACCTGATAATGTCTCTGGCTTTGCATCCCACATGTTTGAAGTCTAAATTAAGATGGAGTCCTTCCAAAGGAAGATCCCAGATTTTGGACAGTCTTCCCATTTCATCTGGAAAGAATCTCAAATCTGGATTATGACTTACATCCAGAGAAGTCAAGTTTTCTAGGAAGCCAATCTCAGGAGGAATCTAAATAAAACAATATTTAATGGGCAATTAAACTTTAAAAAAACAAAAGTATGAGCATGAATACATTAACTATTTAACAAAACTAGGTATTATTTTTACTGCTATAGTTTAACTTTCTTTAATAAACAGGCCTAATATCCCACACTAATAGACAAGGGACCTCATAATGAATTCATTATACAAACTGACTATATGACACATTCCAGACAGAAAAGCTTAATAGAATATGGTGATTTTCATTCACAGGAAGTACTATTTGCACTTACATACCATTTTACTAACAGAATTTAAATTGATATAAAAGGTGACAAGAAAAATCAAATGAACATTGAAAAATTGCATTCAATTGAAAAGGGATTTAATTTTCTTTAGGTAGAATCTTACACTTTACCTCCTTTAACTTGTTGTGGGACAGGTGTAGCTTTTCTAGCCTAGACCACGCACATGCCTTTTCACTCAAGTCCAAGATGTCTATTTGATTATGATTAAATAACAGCTCCCTTAAGTTTAATGATTTCCAGTGCATTGGTCCAGGCAGGCTTATGATCTTGTTTTGGCTTAAATCTACTGATCGTAAACTAAAAATATGAAAATAAAAAAAGAGAGAAGTTAGCAAATGAAAAAAAAAAAACCAACTTAGATTAACTGGAAATGTATTAGTTTTTAATAAATGGAATAATTTTTAATGTATCAATTTTTAACAAATGGATGAGATCAAATCAGATTAGATATCAAACCAGACAATTTTGACAGAATGTAGGTAGAAGAAGATAGAGAATTACTACTATAAGAAAATGTAATTAAGATGGTATAAGTAGGTCTTCATTATCTCAGAAAAAAATTATAAGAAAATATGTATGATTGATTCAGTATAATATTCTTTCAGTGTACTTGTCTGTGAATGAAATTGCCTGGTCATGAAAATAAAAATCCACACTATCCTGTGTGTATATGTTTCAGATGGTAGTAAATTAAAGAGTCACTTTAAATAAGTGTACATATTGTGATAATAGTCCACCTCTTCCTTCTTTCTACAATTTGCAGACATGCATGGCTTTGTTCAGATTAGTAGGAGGCACACATAAATATGGTTCACACTCTTATAGTGCAAATATTCAGTAATTCAACTGTAAACAATGGAGTCAATACACATTTATAGGCAGGTAAGAGAGAATAGAGCTTAGCTCAGGATTTCAGTTACAGGTGAATGCAGGGCCATGGAGTACACTGTTATGTGCAATGTCTAACTCACGAGAATAAAAAGTTAACTGCAATCTAACATAATACTAATATGTATTTTCACATGCTTTTTTATAAATTTCAAATTAAAAAAGCAATGCGGAACTTCCTGGTATTATAAACTTTATAGAACCCAAGATTCCACTTATAAAACTGGAGCCTCACTAGGTGATCTGAACTGCGTTCTTTCTTGTTCCCAACTTAGGAGACTAACATCAGATGGTATGTATACATCACTCTTTTATCAGAATGTTTCTATGAAAGTATGTTTGTAAATACA
The DNA here is from genome assembly GCF_000690535.1 of Cariama cristata. Taxonomy (NCBI): domain Eukaryota; kingdom Metazoa; phylum Chordata; class Aves; order Cariamiformes; family Cariamidae; genus Cariama; species Cariama cristata. The sequence goes on from NW_009626366.1 coordinate 63,750, forward strand.
TGTATGTGCATAAATTATATAGCTCAATTACACATGTATTTAAGAACTACATAAAAAAGAACATTTCATTTCTGTAAGTCATCTGTTGGACAAATACGCTGTTTATGTTACTGTGGAACATGAAGCATGCAAAAAGTCCATGCAACTCCTTATTGATTTGTCTGGGCTGGGAGAACCTGAAAGCTGCATCTTTTTTCAACACATCCATTAAATTTGCTGCTGTGAATATAAATGTTAGCATGCTGAAGCAGTGTAATATTATGTTAATAATGACATGCTCTATGTAATTTTGATTAATGTAAGTTTACAAATCTGTGGATCTGCCCTCCCCATGGTGCCATCAGCACTGGCATCTACCCATATCTATCAGATAACTGATCTGATCATCCCTTCCAAGCACTCCATCCACAATCTGATTCTAGTGACCTGTTGAGGTCAGTAACTTCTATAAAAAAAAGTAGAAGTCTGATCTTCACATAAGTAATGCTTTGAAGGTATAAGCAAAACAAATGTCACATGCATCTTTATCACAATTCCATTTAGAAGAAGTGTCATTCCTTGAGAATAAATATCTTGTGATATTCGGGAAGTGAAAAACTAATCTCAGTAACCTTGTGCAAAAGTCTGCAGAACTTCTTGAAAAGGAAAAAATGTCAGTATCTTTTTACTGTTGGTTTCAAGAAAATAAATTAATTTTGGTCTTCTCAGCAAGAATTGTCAGTTTCAGCAGTCAAACAATATATTTTCAATAACAATCATTTGAATCTAAGGAACAGAATTTCTCAGAATAATGAAGAAAACGTGGCTGATCTGTCTTCAGTTAAAAGCTACTAAGTTTTAGATTTAACCCGTTAGAGAGGATTTCCTGAAAATCAGTAAAACATGCTGAATTTTCTGCTTAACAAAGGTCTTGCCATCAGATTTTCTTCATCAAGAACTTGACATTAACTTCAATAAATAAAATAATAACTTACTGTGGTAGAAGAAGAATTGCTTCTGGAACATTAATAAAATGATTTTGGGATAATTTTAAGCTTGTTATGCTGGATGACAAATCAGATATTATTTCTAGAGCAGAAAAAGAGATTAATCCTATTATTTTTCAGAACTGTTTAAGTTATTTTTAAGACTGGAAATTTCTAAAATCAAAGACAGACTAAAAGGTCAGTCTATCATCTTCTATACACAGGTCTTTGTATAAGCTACCAAAGGCAGAATCTGAATCTTTTTCTTTAAAGCTTATTTAAAACTAAACACCCAAAATGAAAGAAGTTTAGAACCGAGTTAATGTATTGGCTTCTATCATGTTACATACTATTATACTTCATCTCATATTGGCGTTAAACACTGAAATAATCTTACTTACACTTTACTGTATTGCCAGTATACATAACATTCCCATAATTCACCCAGTGAGTGGTGGGTCTTACACATATAAAAATGGTTCAGCTGTTTTTAATGCAGGTATAAGAGCTACCCTCTGAAATACTGTGACAATAATTTCAAAATGGAAGATTTTATGTCTTGAAGATGGAAATAAATTCTGAGAGTAACTAACATCTCATTCATGTAATTTGTATTTTTCATAGGTAAATTAATTTTGATACCTTTGCATGAAATATGCTAAGCCACTGAAACACACTCTGGACTCAAGTCAGTTGCTTAAACTAGTGAAGGAGATCTGCCCTGTGGTACCTGAGCTATCTGCACATGGCTTGGAGATACAACATAAGAGCTATGGAAGACCTGCTTTTTCTGGACCAGAAGCTGTAAGCCAAGTGGGATACTTCAGGGCATCTCAAATGCCACCTGCGTTCAGGCAAGAGAATCAAATATTCTATTTATTCAGAAGACAATGGAGGATGTAGTGTGGTAATATTTAGAATCATAGAATCATTTAGGTTGGAAAAGACCTTTAAGATCATTGAGTCCAACCATAAACCTAGCACGGCCAAGTCCACCACTAAACCACGTTCCTAAGCACCACACCTACACATCTTTTAAATACCTCCAGGGATGGTGACTCCACCACTTCCCTGGACAGCCTGTTCCAAGGCTTGACAACCCTTTTGGTGAAGAAATTTTTCCTAATATCCAATCTAAACGTCCCCTGGCACAACCTGAGGCCATTTCCTCTCGTCTTATCACTTGTTTCTTGGGAGAAGAGACCAACCCCCACCTGGCTACAACCTCCTTTCAGGTAGTTGTATAGAACGATCAAGTCTCTCCTCAGCCTCCTCTTCTCCAGGCTAAACAACTCCAGTTCCCTCAGCCGCTCCTCATCAGACTTGTGCTCCAGACCCTTCACCACCTTTGTTGCCCTTCTCTGGACACGCTCCAGCACCTCAAGGTCTTTCTTGTAGTGAGGGGCCCAAAACTGAACACAGTACTCGAGGTACGGCCTCACTGGTGCTGAGTACAGGGGGACCATCACTGCCCTGGTCCTGCTGGCCACACTATTTTTGATACAAGCCAGGATGCTTGTATGATATGAATTTCAGTACAGTATTAAACCTGTATTATTACTAGATTTGTAAGCTAACTTTGAATGATTTCCTTTGCCTTGAACGTTCGCCAACAGTATGTATGATCTCAAGTACACTCAACCATTTTTATAGCATCTAATACAAATGTAAAAACAAGATGAGTTACACCAAGTCAGATCAAATGTCCATCAAGCCCCATTCGAAGTATACTGCTTCCACCAATGATCAAAAGTTGATGCTTAGGGAACTGTATAACCAAGGACAAGCATATATGGTATTCCCCTTTTCTGTTCTCCCAAGACTCCAAATACTGGTGGCTGAGAAATTTTATGACTTGGAATGGTTTCTAAAAGGTGGATCCTGTTTTCACAGATACTTACCAAGAGCATTCATCCTGGCGTTGAACTGCTCCAGTTTTGTACAGCCCATGAAGACATTCTCAGCAAGGGATGAAATATTGTTCTTACTAACGTTTAAAATTTTCAGTTCTTTCAAGCATATGGGTGAACATAAGCATGAAATTTTGTTTCTATGATAACAAGAAGAAAAAAAAAAAATCCATGTTTTATTCAGGAAGTATTAGCTAAAAAGTAAAACTAAATATTGATCTGACAATGCTATCCTTACACTGGTAAACCAAAAATCAGACTTTTATCTATACAAATACTGACCAGTCAGCAAAAACACTGGTACACGTGGCAACATGGAATAACATGACTGATATTAAGATTGTTTTAATTAATTTGGAGAGTAAATCTCAGAATGTACTACACTGCGTCATTTCCTGATTACATACTGCAGCTCAGTCGCACACAAAGAGGACTGTTGCATTTGTGAGTAGCTCTGTTTACTAAAGATATGTGTTTGCTGTATTATAATCACAGAATGACTACCAATCGGGGAGGCGGGAGGGGAAGGGAATGGAATTCCATTTAGGGGATACAATTCAGGATGAGTATATAGTGTTACAATGTATTCTGGGAAGAAGAACACCAGAAAGATCCTGAAAAGATCCTGAAAATACAGAGATAAAAGAACCATGCAGCACTGTTTTGCAAGGGTCATATTGCTAGCAAAATTCAAAATAAAGCTCATGAAGAAATGCAACAGGATTTTGAATTTAAAATATTGCTTTTGTAAATTTGATTCACATATTTAATATTGCTTGCTTTAGTTATGTATGTCACTATCTTTATTCTGTGTGAACTTCTGTGTAAAAAACATCATCATCTTACTTAAAATAAATTATAGGAGATAAATGAGACACATCTGCAGTTAACAGAGCTATCAGTAACAGTATGCTTAAGAATTCCTTATAGGTACGAATTATCTCACTCACTAACAAATAAGATAAAATGTGCTGGTAAACAAAAAATTACATATTTTCTCTGCTTCTGTCATTTAAATTTAAAACATATCCATACCAATAAATGCAATTCCATGAATCATACTTCCAAAGAACCTTTGGTGAATATGAAATACAGCAGAAACTGTATTCTGTATTCAGAAAACCTAGCTGAATACGTTAGACAATACAGAATCCTGTGGATGAACAGTATGGCAGTAGAAAAACGCTGAACTACAATGTTTTTAGTATGTAACTGAAACTGCAATGCTATTAGATTGTATCAAGGCCCACAGATATTCTCATGTACTTTGTAATGCAACACTGAAAATTGTAGCAATTTACACATTTGGAAGATCATGTCAGTGTTTCACTGCTAACTAAACAATCCTTTCCATGCTATAACAGTCATCATTCTGGATGACAAATGTGTTCTTTTCTCTTATGTTTGTTATGCTACAGTCCATTTACTAATGCTACTCACCCTTCTAGCAGTAGCTGTTCCAGATTTTCAGCAACATTTGTAAGAAATTCAGGAACGCACACCAACTGATTATATGAAAGATTAAGTTGCTTTAGAGTTGGACATCTGAGGTATGGATCCAAAGCAATGGAAGGTCCAATGTCATTTCGAGAGATATCAAGATTTGCAATACAATTCATTTTCAGTAAGTAAGTCGGAAAAGAAGTAAATCGGTTAATGTGCAAATCCAAGTAAGTCAAGCATTTCAAGTTCTGAAAGAAAAGGATAATTTGTTTAAAAAGTTAAATGAAAATACGAATTTATAGGTTTTAAATTGAATTATATTTTACACAATTTATTAATTTACTTATGTTTCTCTCACTAGGAAAAAATAGGAGAAAATAGCAATCATACCAATGTAACCCATAATATTTCTATTACAGAATAAAATATAAAGCATTCTTCAAAATTAATTAGCTCAGTTTCATAACATTTAACAGAGATTAATTGCCTGCAGTTCTCAGTTCTATTTATGTTACTACTTTACTCAGTATAACATGTCCTAAAGCAGTTCTCTGCAGTAAATGACTTAAAACAGTTCCATGAAAGTACTTTTATTTATAGCTGAACATAAATCTACTGAACGAAAATTGAGTGAATGTATGAAGCATGCAACAATATACACTCATATTCATGAGTAGTATTGTTATGGGTACATTGTTAGAGACAAACAATTTATTGTAACTAATCTCAACTTTTATTATATAAAATTATGCAGAATTACTTCACACAGTTGTGCTGGAATGTTTGTAAGAGCATTTTGGTGGAGCTCCAGTTTCTCAAGATGTTCCAGATGACTAGTTAAGCAGCTATTCTGGCTGATGGCATCAATGTTCTCCAGCTCATTTGATGAAAGATCTAGTGATTTAATATATTCTTTCTCTGAGATCAATGAAGAAAGACTGTCTGATGGTCTTATATGTGGTGAAAATTTTGAGATACCTTCTATTAAAACAAAAACATAGGAAAAATAGCATGATTTCATTTATCACGTAATTAAAATTAAGATCAATCAACTTGGGATCTAAAGATGCAGAAGACAGTGAAAGTTTGGATACTGGTTAAGATCCAAATCCATGAAGACTTCTATTAAGAGACAGAAATTTATAAGACAGTAGGTAAGAGATGGACGCTTATGCACTGCACAACAGAAGTAGCATTTGAAAGCTAATAAGGCCATTCATGAAATTTCACTGCCTGTTTAATTCTGCATAAATTATTACTGAAGCCCAGCAAAAAAAATAATTCCCTATATATGCATTACTTGTATTCCACTGTAGTGTTTCCAAAATGTATCCTCCTCTTTGTAAACAAATATATAATCTAAAATCTTTGCATGCTATGCTTGTGAAAGCATTAAGGATGAAAAATCTCTTTTATATGTTAAACTGTATAGTTTACTTACTAGGGGATTCATCTGAAGGCAAGAATTTTCTTCTCTGTTTCATTATTGGTTCATAATCTGAGCCAGGTCCCTGGAAAATCCCAGAAGAAAAAAAACAGTTATGGACATATGCAGATATCTGAAATGATCTGAATTCAGTAAACTTCTTTTTATTGTGGTTTCTTTCACCAGAACTTCTGGGGGAACACAAAGAAACTGTATATTTCAACTGAAAATATCAAAAGGTCACATCTTTATAAAACTTACTGATCCATGCAATATCAAAGAACAGTAGATTTAAAGTGCAACGGAAGCAGTAAATTTTTTGGCAACTTAAAATGATTTTCACTAGGGTGGAGTGAGAGGATGGAGCAGGATATTACAAAAAAACCCCCTCTCTCTAGAGAAGTCAGTCTCTTCAGTTTCCCTTTACAGTCAACAGAAAGAGACAAGCTCCTTTCCAAGGAACCTGATGTTGATCCCACCAATTTGTCCTCTTATGTCTCACTATGGAATCCGTCTCTCTTCATTGATTGCAGTAGCACTCTGAAGATTAGCTTCACTAAGTGGTAATTAAGTCTTTGTGAATAGACCCACAATTTCTCTATCTGCATTTGAACACCAGACCGGAAATTTGAGCAATTCACAAGAATGTGTACTTTTTATTGATCCCAAATTTTTGCTGAAATAAACTCTCACCTGTACAGTGATCTGGAGCACAGTAATTGAACAGCAATAGAAGGAAATATTAAATGGCAACAGTGAGACAAGAGCCCACATGGTTACATGACCTTTCCTAACACTTGATTATTAACGATTTTGCAGCAGGCAACACAGATGGACTTATAAGAAGCCTGGAATTAATAAGGATCTGACTTACCACAGAGTAGGAATGTCGCGGCAAAGTAGGAGAACCTCTTTGAAATGCCATTTCCCTATAATATAAGTCAGCAACTGCAATGGAATTGGACTTAGTTTTTCTAAAAAGTGAACCTTCACTTCCTAGTACGAAACAGTAACACAAGAGGACAAATAAGTAAGAAAATGTATCTAAAGACGAGGCTCAGAATTCAACTGTAATGTAGATGCTGACATACAAAGGAGAGATACGTTTCAAAAGCATCAATATTGGCAGGATCTCACTGGGTAATTGTGTGTGTAATAGGCCAAGAATGTTGTCAGCACGTTTTAGAGCACATGGGCCATACTATCTCGACATGCTCCAAATACGACCTGCAGCTTGCGACATTGATGCTTTATCATTTAAAATTTCCAGCAGGTTGGGATTATTATACATGTTTCGTAACACATCTTTGTGCTACTGCAGTGTAAATAACTTTTTAAAATAGAAAAAGTTTGTATTTTAATAGATAAATTTGTACTCCCACATTTATTGAGAATGAAACATCAAATGCAACTCTGGTATTGGTGATTCAGGGTTATTTGGACTCATTTAGTGTTCCTCTTCTCAAGTTACTTTAAAACTCCTAAAATCACTCCTGTTAGCAAAGCCTGTATTTTTTTACCATAATTTACATATGACTTAACAACTTTTCTATGGGAGACAGTATCAGTATCTATGAGTATTGTATGTCTGTGCTACAGTCCTACAGAAATGAAAAATGGTGCTGAATGATGTAAAGGAAAAGAACAAAACAGAACAAAAAAATTCCTTAGGATTCTCTGATTCCAAAATTCAAATTCTTCATCCGTGACAATTTTAAGTATCCAACAGTTCTAAAATAACAGTGACATCTGAGCAAACAAAAAGCACGTTGTAAATTAAGGCCACTTACTCTTATTATTAAGTTATCGATACTATAGACAGAAACGCTATTTGTTTACAAGTTAAAGGCATTCAGATTTCCTGACATGGTTGCCAAGAATGATGTTCAACTGAACACAGACTTGTTATTTACACTTTCTGATCAATTAGATATCTTTGGGATAGGACTTGTTTTACCTACTTTATTTGTTAACAATATAGCCCTCTATACCAGACTTTGTTGTGCGCAGACAACCCAGGGAACAGGGACTTCTCGATCACAATACACCTGACTTCAGAATGAGACAAATTGTGCTCTTGAAGCACTTGGTTTTTGCTACAGACTATAAAGGCAGCATACCAGAATAGCTCAGAAACAGACATCAAAATAGTCAATATCTAAATCTGGTTGGATGAATCTCAGTCTTTCTTTCTATAAGAAAAGGAATGTATAAAGAACTAATTTTAAATGGACAACTAAATAAAATGCTTTAAGGTCCTAATTTTGTAGGTAAAGCACAAACTTACTCATCATAAACTATTTTCCAATGTTACCACAAACAAAATTTTAAATAAAAGTATTTTTTTCATGGGAAGTGTTTTATCTCAAATAAACAACTGATTTATGGCTATGGTCTAGCCCCGGTATATCAGATTGGGATAATAAAAAGACAAAAGAAAAGCAATTACCTTCACTATCAATATCATCACTCAAAGGAAAAACACTGTCCACTAATGGGTCAGAAATGAAATTCCAGTCATAGGTTTTATCCACTCCATCTTCAGAGAAGTTTAGATCAGAGGAGGCTCTTGATCTATCCTCTGATATATTCTTCATCTGGAACTTAAGCACCATTCTTGCCAGTGCAGAACCTGCATCTGTATGTATAAGAAACCAAAAAGATAGTATATTTTCCAAGAAATCCAAACAGCTTTAAAAAAAACCAGAAATAACTTGATTTATTTTCAAGGTTTGGCAGTCTTTCTATAACCAGCTGAATGCTATGAAGAGATCCTCAACTGAAGGTCTTGATCTAAACACTTATATAGTACCATCGAGACATATTAACACATTCTGTATAGCAAATTCTATATATACTCACTCTGTTTCCTTAATGGAGTAAGTTTATCTGGAAACAAAGGAATGAGCCAGGAAGGTTCTAGTCTCCCAATGCCAAATCCTCCAAGACATATACTGCTGTTGGCGACATCAAGGCTAAGCTTCTTTAAGAGCAAGCTGATGATTTGGCTATCTCCTCTCTTTATACTGATGGTTAAAGCACTCCGAATATCCTGCTCTCGAGCACCATTGGCTAATAGCAATTCCACCAATTTAGGATTATTTCCTTTCTCACAAACCTAACAGAGAAAAGTAATTAAGAAAATTTATGCAAGGCACTCAAACAGCTCAGATTGCATTAAGAGACTTGTCTCAAATTCAGAATCACTGTGTTTTTAGGATCATGTCTCTTTTCAAGTTACACAATTCCCTACCCCTCAGACCATATGCCTGCCTAAGGCATCTGAGTACTAACTCCCATTTTCCTGAAGTCTTTGCCCAAAATATAACAAATGCCTGAGTTCTGTAATCGTAATTTCTGCCATGAGTGCGTGCAATTTCCAGGTAAAAATGAATGGTAATTTATGTAGTTTGGTCATTGCATGCAGTCTACAGCAACTCCATTTATTTATCTGTTCAGTGGAAAAAAGACACTTAGGGGTTATTTTGCTATGTCATCTGGATATCAGATGAACACCCAGCAGTGCTTTATAACCCAGTCCGCTCTGCCAGCAGAATCAAACACTTCTTAATTCACTTTAGGCAGTACTGGTGGGGTTCCCTCAGACTGTTTAAAACTTTGACATTGAAGCAAAATTAGGAAGTGCTCAAAGAAAACTTTAAAGGCAGTCACATTTAGCAAGGAGCACTTATAAATAGGTGGGAACAGCCTCTCTGTTGGCACGGCTGAATCCAGATGGGATTTTGCCTATGGCCTTATTTAAGACACCAACATATTTCAAATAGTTGATGCTCTGGATGTGGACACTGTCTGAATAAAGCTCTTTGCAGCTAGTGTGACAGCAGGCATTCTGAGATGTTATATTACTTTAACTGTGTTGGTAAAAAGTCAGAACTCTAACCAGAACAGTTAAATCAGCACAAAACCCGATGACTACATTAATCTTTAAGTACAACAGAAAGTAAAAAAAAAAATCCACCATTCCAGGGCAGGCATTTTGGGCAAAGTCTTTTTTGCAGGTCTAGAACAGACTGGGACTAAGCACACTGAAACCTATCTATCTATGCACAGTGCTGCCTGCTGGTCCATCTGTACTTCAGCCTCACAGAGCTTGGAAAGAGATGAATTTGGAATATCAGTTCATGGACTGGGCTCTAATGGGCTTGATGTCATCTGTGCCTGATTAGTTCAGAAAAAATGACTGGAAGTTTGCAAAGCTTGAGCTTAAGTCTTCTTCCTCAAAAATAGTCCAAAGCTAAGGCTAAGTCAGTACTTGATTAAACCCAGGTTTGCACACGAACAGGGTAACAATCAGAAAGCATGGACTTTAATGTGAACTTGCATCAGAACCGCACTGGCAGTGTGGGCACACTCTAGGTGACAGTGACCCTATGAGCTTCAATAAAGTGAAGGATGTTTCAGTGAACATCCGATTGAGCCTCAAGACACCGTGAGTAGCAAGGGTTAACACTACTCAGGTCACAGTTAGATTGCATTGGGTATTGCTGCTGTGTTCTGCCAAATACTTGTTTACATGAAAAGAGACAAGAACCCAAAAGCACAAATTTTAAAGCAATGAAACTATATATATTTCCATATATTACCTGATAGATCAAAGAGTTTGTCTTTGTCTTCTTATTAATATCAGCTCCCAGTAGAAGTAAACATTCAGCCATAATACTATTGTACTCAATACATGCTTTTTCCAGCATCTTATTTTTTAAATCATCATTTTCAGCTATTTTAGCAAAACATTTACAACATAGGCTTTGAAACTGAATGGGAAGACAAACAATCAAAGTTAGGACAAAAAAAGCACCAAAAATTTTCAGCTGTGGAGCTGTCAAAAGAGAGAAGATACCTGTCGATCTCGCTGGTCAGTGAAACACATAGACATCTGGTAGAAAATGACTGTGTCAAATGATTCATGTATCAGTAGCTTTGCAAAACAAGGTGACAGACCAAGAATTGACAAGATTGCATGAAATCCCTAAGAACACAATGAGAAGACTGAAATAAGTACAGTGTTAAAAAGTGTCATTTTAAAACAGGTTGTGCAACAAAATCAAATTTCAACCAAAAGATACGTGCTTTTATTTTTTTTTTGTCATGCTTTTAAACATGCAGTAATTCACAAATTGGAGAAGACCAAGGGAGAAGCAGAAACACCTGGTGTCTCTGTGTTTATATAGCTGTAGTTTCATGCTTGTTTAGCTGACCCACTTAAAACAGATACTAACTGGCACTTGAAAAGCCAGATTATGCACCATAATATCTGACAGCATCCTGCCTGGCAGAGACAAATGTACTCGTGATTTCCTGAAAATGTACAAAGGGAACAATCTCCTTCTAAGGATATGGGATAAAGACACATCCCTTGTCCCAATGTGTGGCTCTGTAATTCTCGAATTTGAAAAAAAAAAATACATAGGCTAAAAGAAAAATTTAACAGGTGTATCTAAAAATTAAAAATAAATCCTATGATTCTGCAAGTAAAGTTCACCTAGAAGGGTGAACTGGGTAAATTACAGACTCTTTGTCCAAACCTAATTGAGACTAAATCACTTTAAGTAACTTCCTTATTCCACCACATTATTTTGATTTCTCTCTGCACTGGTTGCTAAGCTAAACTTGGAAGGGTTAGGGGAAAAACACAGTAAAGAAAGGAGGCTGTACTTGTAATCTTTTCATATTGATCTGAAACAGAAGTGCAGAAATTCTCATAGGAAGTTGATCTCATAGGCAAGCTCCATTCTGCTAGAAAAATGAAACTGGCAACAAACAGGAATGCTTCTGAAGCAGAGGAAACAACTTTCACATGAAGAGGACAGAACATGTGTTTGCAGACAGAATAAGAACTCTCCTTCACTATTCAGAAGTAGATCCAAAGTCTGACACAGTGTTCCAGCAACATCCTTCCTAAATACAGCATTCCTACACCAAGATTTTTGCTGGCGACAGGGCTGGGAACTAAGTTATTTTCTATCTCTTTTCAAAGGGCAATTAATACTATAATGACGGTTACCTCATTAAATGATTATAGATTGACTGAATGACAGACCATGACTGAGAAATTTGTTCTAGTTTGCAGATCTCAGAAGCCTTAGCTAAACATCTAAACCGATACTTACATATTCTGGATTGAATATACGTCTCCAAGAAAACCACCTCTACGGCAAACATACTAGTTTAATTATAAAGGCTTATACTAATCTAGTAATTGCAATAAAGTAAAAAGAAAGTAATTAAAATAAGGAATTATACTTCAAATATAACTACATTAAAATAATTTTCTAAGATTTTGCCTTTCAATTCCATCTTTGTACATAGAAATAACACATACATGCATCTGGATTTCAGTGACCTCTTTAAATCGTCGCAGAGTAGAAACCAGAACGGTTGACAGGACATGCATAGTTGCAATACACAAAGTCTTTCTTGTAATCAAAGGGCGTAGAAGACTCAAACCCAAACACTGTATGTCTGGAAGAAAAAAGAAAGATTAGTAATGTTTATTACTTAGACATTCCGAGTGGAATAAACCCATGACCTACGTAGTGTTATATTACTAATATTACAGAAAGTTATTTGCATAAGCATTACAGGGCCAGGCATAACTACAAAGTGGATGAACCTGAGGACTATGCAGTACTGCAGCCTTTTCTTGCCATGTAACCTACATCATATACAGCACTAAAGAGCGTAACAGATAGGTTACAGCTTCTATGGTTAATCAGCCCCTCCTACTACGTCATTCCATTCCACTACCAAAATACCTTCCCTACCTTGTTCGTCTGGATACATCTGTAGGGTGTGAAGCACAGTGTCAGTAGCTCCCTGCTGGGTTAAAATTTCCAGTGCACCAGTGCACTCGGCTACAGAAGCAAGTAGTTTTAATCCACACTTCTGAATGCTAGGATTTCCAATAAACTAATGGAGAAATGAATATAAAATCAGATCAGGTTTGCTCTGCTTACAATGGCAACAGACGAGTTGTTTGTTTTAAAAATTGTTCTTTAAGAACAAGAAATTGTTGTTCTTAAAGTATGTGAAATTACAGCTGACGCGACAATAAATAACAATAATTACAATTTCAAAAAGGTTTCCTTTTCAATCATCAGTTTCAGCTCTTCATAACCTCCCGAGATTTGCACCTTTGATTCTGAAAATATTCCCTAGCTAGTTTTCTAATGAAGAGGAGGATTTTTTTTCCTCAAAGTTGCAATTCAACCATTCACAAGTTCACACTATTTTGCTAGGACAAGGAGAGTGAGAAAATGTACTTCCTTTATAGTTACAAAGGAACAAAAAAGGAGTTCTTTGAGAACCAGCACAAGTGACAATGATGGTGGCAACTGAAAAAACATGAAAAGAAAAAGATACGAAGCAACAAACCTATTACCACAGCCCATCAAGATTTTAAAAGTTTTGGGTTTAGTTATATAGCAATTCAACAGGTTATTTGTGATTATTTTTCCCAATTTTCCCCCACTTGTAGATGGAAGAAACCTAGAAGAGGTCTAGATCTGAAAGTGTGCAGAGGTGTCACAGTGACCTACAAATCTGCAAACTTATTTCAGTGGAGTCATGACCATCTTCCTCCTTTTTCCTTCTCTAGTTTTTCATTAAAAGATGTTCATTTCTAGCCCTTTTGGTTGATATTGTAACACTCCAAAACACAAACAAGCTGGGTCAGAAAAAGCAACCAGGATGATCACAAAGCACTGGAGATTGTAATACAATCTGAAGTAAAAATTACTTTGCCTCCCTTATTAACTCCTATGTCCTATATGTTCAGGTCAAGAAATGTCCTTTAGACACTCCAGCACTCTCTTGCTGATACATTATTTGCTCTGACTTTTATAATAAATGTAAGAGACATAAATTTCCTTGATTGAAGGTGTTTGGCGAGCCTAAAATCATTGAGAGACTTCTAAAAAATTGTGAATTGCTACATTTTGATTGTGGTCACGTGAACCTTGCAAACCTTGTAAGGGTGGGATTCTTCTGAAGGCCATGAAGTTAAACATTTCCTATAACTAGAATTTAAGGTTAATTTGCTGTGGAAATTGCCCAGTGTTCCCTTTGTTTAGACTGGGTCTGCTTCAGCCTTTCACTTTTCAGCTTCCCCCTCAAGGCACAGTGATCACTGTTTTCCAGTGGCTGGAAAAAAGTTATAGAATTGAACGGTGAAAATAATGGAGACAACCGAGAAACACTGTTCTGTTGAAAGAAAAGGATGATGTATCCATGAAAGCCATATTAAAGAACCACTCAGTTCTATGCATAGTGGAGGTGTAGGTATAAGCATGCTTTCCACGAATAAACTAGTCCATTAAAAAAATCACAAATAAACTGTAAGCTTAAAAAAATTAGCCTTGTTTTTATAAATATCCTTTAGAGTTACTCTGTAAAGGATCATCTAATACACTCCAGAACAGAAAGTAAGAAGAAATACCAAATGATAAATGAAACTCAGGAGTTAAGATTCTATCAAATCAATAGGAAAATCAATGCAGAACTAAAACTTACAAATGATTCACCATTGCAAGTGTAAAATAGTGACAAAATCCATTAGAATAAAGCTTTAATTATACCCTGTTCAAAGCATTAAGCACCAACGAATGAGTTCCCTCCAACAGACACTGGCTTTTAATGACTTTTACTGTAAGTGCGAAAGTAGCATCTCCCACATCTCTGGAAGAACCATTCTGGTGTTCACTCTTTGTATCTGCAACAATGGAAAACAGCCTTCCTCAGAAGAACAGATTTAATATTCTCCCCAGTATTAAGCCAATATTATTAACCCAATAGAACAATCAAATTGAACACACAGGTGACTCAGAGGGCATATTTCAGATCTTATGACATTTTCAGAATGCTGTAGTTACAGAGACTGGAGTCCCTCCAGATTTACATTGTAGTGCGAGTACATTGTGTTTGAAATTATTATTTCACCATATGTTTGCTCAATGCTTACTGTGAAAATGCAAAATCATGCCAAAGAATTTTGCGTAAAGTACATTGCAATATATTACTTTAATGACCTATGGGGTTTCTTGGTGTTCCTGACACTTACTTCAGAATGCCACTTCCTTTTTGAAAGGTGACACTATAGAGAAGCTATAAACTAGTCGCCCTTTCTCACTTGGCAGCACATCATAGGCCAAATTTTACTTACAGATGGCGTTAAGTGGAAGGTGAGTACAAATAAAAGAACAGAGAAAGGTCTTTCAGATTTACGTTGTAGCTACTGGCACTTGCAGTCAAGTGGCACTACAGAAAGTACCCAGAAATCCTTTAAAAGTCATGTCAGCATTCATATTTGTTCCAATCACTATTTTCCCCATGAATTATTTTTTATTCCCTAATTAACTTGCAAGTTCCAACATCCAGTTGGCGCTCTGTTTGTTTGATTACACTTTAGAAGGGCCTCACTTCCAGGATACTGGCAAAAAAAGCGCCTTGCGTACATGTTAGAATACATATATCAAATCTTAATCCTCTTGTTTATTGAAAAAAAGGAAAGTATTAGGATTATAATTCAAAGAATAGAAGGAAACTGAAAACCTACAATCAGTCTGCATATTAGCCAAGTCACTAGGTTCAGAATTATTGGTTTGGTAAATGTTCAACTAAAACTGCTGAGAGATACTTGAAAAAACTTGTTCTGAAAAAAAATCAGTACCTCATGTCTGTACTCTCACACTTAATATCAGAGGAAAAAACCAGGATATACAGCAGTAAACTGATAAGCAGAGATAAAATTTTCCCCAAATTCTATTAAAGGTATAGAACTAACAAAGAACATATTTTTCCCACTGTAGATGGCCTTTAAAGAGATTATTTTTTTTTTTGGAAAGGAATTTCTAAGCTAGTCAGTTTACCTTCTCTTTTTCTGTAGAAAATAGTACACAATAGTATATTTCATATCTTTAAATCACTGTCTTTATTTTCTGGTGTCAGAGGTCCAATTTTTTGTTTCTTCCAAGAGATACTATTAAAACAACTGCATTTTGTGGCACAACAATATTGATGCCATTATCCCTGTTTGCCCTCACTTAAAGGGTATCTATGATGAAACTAATACACAATCACAGGAAGAGCTCCACACTCATTCCCTGAATTCCTTGGAAGTAATGGAGCTAACTTCACTGATGAAATCAAGGGGAAATCAATGGTGATAATTTTGGTCTGCTATCTTCAATACCTCAAACGTTTTCCTCCATCTTATGTGTTCTTAAAAAGTTACAGCTGCTCTCTGCTATGTACAGAACTCCAGTAAATTTTTTGAAGCCCCATAAAAGGCTGTCACATTAGATAAGACTAAAACCTAGCTATTTAATGCTGTTCTCTGATTTGGCATATGATGCCACACCGATTATATTTTTGGATGACTTACCGGGCATCATGAAGTGTAAAAGGACTCGAAGTGCTTCCAGTTGTACAGAGAGTGATTTTTCATGTTTCCTCATGGCTTTCACAACTTCTGATACAGCTACTGTCATTATATCCAGGTGAGGGAAACTGAAAATATTGTTTATAAAACAAATAAAACGAATGCATTTCTAAATTTTACATGTATTTGCTTCCTTAATCAACATCATGTGATAACCCTTTAGAACACTGTAAATCTGGTTTGAGCTACAAAATATGAATTAAACTATGGTACTTTTTTTGATCATAGCAAATATATTATTTTCATTCCATGAATTCAGTCTGTGTAACGAATTCCATTGTAGACTACTGAGAGGTAATTTTCAATCCAGTCCAGAACAGTGATACACAGAGAGTATAGTGTTTCATTCAGGGTGAGTGGTGGATTCACACATTTCACTTTGATTCCAGTTCAGATATGTGAAAAGGCACATCTTCCTTAATTTAGTGCTCTGCAACTGTCATAAAGTACTGATGAATTGTCAGATACTTGAAGAATAAACAGAAAAATATCAATCATGTCAGGTTCTAATCTTGAAGAAAAAACAGTAATCTCAATGTCATTAGCACTCCTAGAAATGGCAGTAGCCAAAGGCCACTAATTCACTTTTAAGGTTATTTTATTCTTTTATTTTTTAATACTTTTTATTCCTGTGAACATATTTATGGAAGTTTTGAGATTTTCTTCTTTATAAAATGAAATTATTCATAAGAAATTCTGCGACTATATCTTGACTCTGTCACAGCTTAGCATATATAAAAGCTTCAGGGAAGGCTTGGCCCTGGCGAGACACATGGAATCACATCCCCACCCTATAATCCAGTATTTATGAGCCACAGGTTTGGTTTTCCAGTCATATTCTAGAGGATTTGCAAAAGCCAACACTAAAGTAATATTAACAAAATTTTAATAATCAGTATTGTAGGAAATTTCTTAGCTCTCAATGGAATTCAGCATAGCTAACAGGAGGGGAGACCACCTAGCAATAGTCTATTCAAACCTCACTGCTCAAGAACCATGAAGGGAACATGTAGCTCCCTACACATACCCACCTGGACATTTGACCACAGGGCTTACAAACTTCAATGTCCTGAACAGGGCTGTCAGCCTATGGTCAATTTTAGTATCAGTGAAACAGTTCATAATTTAAATGTAACCACTTACAGCACTGAATCTCAAACACCTTCACTTTGGAAGTGGTCACGTATTTCTAAGTATATTACCTTCCTTCGAAAACACGATTCAGAACTCTGCAGGCACTTTCAGCCACTTCATGAGAATGTGGATGTTTCCTCATTATATCCAACACATTCATATGTATGCCTTTCGCCAAAAGTGTCTTCCTAATATTTACTACAACACAAAACAGCAAGCATCCTATAAGTAAATCTCTCTCTCTTTATGTACAGTTCTCAAAAACAACAGAACTGCTAACTTCCCACCCGCCCTTTTTTTGAATTTTTCCCTCACCAAAGACACACGTTATAGAAGTATAAATTAGAATGGGAAACAATTTGAGCTGAAGCTGACTTCTGTTTGCATAGCTTAATTAAAAGCATTATAATTCCTGAATGCCTAGTAAGTTTAAACACATCTGCTATTCTTACTTAGATAAAGTTAACTTAAGGGAAGAAGAATGTACAGTTTTACTTTTATTTTCAAAAAATGTTTATTCTTAAACAATTTTTCCTTCTAAGTACACTTTGCAATCATGCAGGAAAGCTAGAATTTAAAACTTTCAAAAAACCTTCTATATTCCAAAATAAAGCTTCAAAAATGAAATTATATTTATTCACTCTATTTACTTTGTTAATTCATTTTTTAAAAATTCAAATACCCAAGCACATGTTGTAGCTATAACTGTAACCAATACAGCTTAGAACACTATAAAAATATTCTACATTATCATGGTAACTACTACCAATTCTTGTCATCCCCAGGCCACTACATCCAATTTCAAATGGTTAATTCAAGCAATATTGCATTGTGCCAGAGGGTTTTACTAAGCTTCTTTATGTCTATCATTTCTAGTGTAAGTACATTCATCTAGGGGTGGAAAAAGAAGAAGAAAAAAAAAAGACAAAATAAAAATTTGCTTTAGATTTCCAAAGGGAATCAGAGGCCCACTTGTCAGTAACACGTTATGAAGGTACCTGGTATAATATATGATAACAGTGTGCGTACATTTATGAGATCTATTTCTCAATATGGATACATATTTATCTCATAAATAACTATAAAACCTTTTCACCGTTAGGTTTTATGTCCGTGGATGGCTCAGTAAGCTAGTGATAAAACAATGCTTTCTCACCTAGAGAATGGTAATTAACTGCTAGTCTTTTTCTTCCTATCTAGCCAGTGGTTTTCAATGTGCAGTCTACAAACCACTTGAGGTCCATAACCATTTCAAAGGGTTCTGGGAAAGGTATCTAATAAAAGCAGGCCAACTGTCAGTAGGTTTAAATACTCTACCCAGGGGTCCACATCTCCACTGAAAAATTTTGAGGGGGTCTGCAAATTGAAAAAAGTTAGGAAATCATGTTAGGGACACAATCAGGACTAAAGCAATCTTGAAAACTGTTATGCACATGCTTAACTTGCTACACATGGTTTGATTCACTGAAGTCAACAGGACTGCTCAAATCCCCTGTGTTAGGCAAGAAAATGGTATTTGTCGGGTTGTAATCCTTACTCATGTGATTTTCAACAAATGCTGCTCTTGACGAAATTCAAACATGTGATAAATACTTAAACAAGCATACAAAGAAAGAACACTCTTTACACTTCTCCTGCTCCAAAAAATAGCAATTGCAACACATAAACTGGCAAAGAGCTCTTTACTTCCACATAGTCTCTTTGATACTAGTCAAAAATAGCTTTTTCAAAGCAAGGAATAAACTTCCTACTAAACACAACTGCATAATATTCTAATTACAGGGAATATTGTATTTATACAACAGCACACTAAATATTCTTTTAGTATTACAGCAGTAACTTTCTGCTCAATTAGAAAGTAAAGATAATTAAATTCCCTTACCATTTTGTTGTGACAAAACTGCCAAGGTACTAGCAGTTGCCTGAAACACTTCTTTTGAAGAGGAGTGCATCAGCATGGAGAGCATCACTGCTCTGTCTATTGGGAACCTTTCACAGAGAGAAACAAATCACTGCACATTGACTATATTACAGCAGTTACTTCATAACTGTAGTTCAGTTTCCTAAAAAGGTATTAAGCAACATAATTAAATTTTCACATGATTGTACTTGGCTTCTAATATGTTTCCAGAGCAACAGCTGACAGAAAGCCCTTTGCAAACTATGCATATTAGCCTACTCTGAATCTCACTGAATTCACCTGGAACCATGCTTTCCAAGTGACTTGAGGTTCAGAAAGCAGTACAAATCAGGCTTACTAAAATTTGAATGATTAAAATTTTAAGTGACTCTCAGAAATAGTTTAAGTAAAATGAAAGTCTATGTCTTATCCATGCCAAGATTCTCCCTGATGAGGCAGCACTTCCTCTACTATGCCCTTTCAACTGGTTTGTGGGAAAACGAGCCCTGCTTTTCCATACTCCTTAAGTGCCAGATATCTTAATCTTCTCTATTTTCCCTACTCTCACATTCTTTAGTCCTCCCTATCCTTGTTGCAACTGAAGAAGAAATTCCTTGTGAATTCTAAAAACTAGCTCTATTAGACTGTGTTCTGACCCTTTGTTAAAATACTAGCAATTTTGCCTGACTCAAGGTTAGCATACTTTTCAAGACAGAAACTTCCCCAGGAGGTGTTGATCACAATGTATTTCATCATATATTAGAAAACAAGAAAGAAAAGTAAAAATAATTGAAACATGAGACCCCAAATGGCCTAACAGTAAGCTTTCATTTTTTTCATTTCCAAAAATATAGTTCAAGGTATTAACACTGACTGATTATCTCCATCTCCAATCTTCTCGTGCAAGTTGCATTGATACAGAAATAGATTTTTCAAAGCCCAGCACGCAGCCTCCTAAATAAAAACCAAGAGGAGACAAAAGGATTAACAAAATATGCCTTTAAAATATAAAAAATATATTAAAAAATTCAAACAGTTTGATTGTTTTTCATTCCGTGACAAAGGTACAAGGTGCTTTATGTAGAAATACAACAAGATGTGCACTGTTACGTTCTTTATAGCTGTGACAAGCCTGAGTTACAAACATGTGCCACATTCTCATTATTTGATTTGCATTTTGATACCCATTTTAGGCCAAGATTAATTCTTCTGTTGATGGGCCTGTGTTTTGCTGCTGTATACAGAGGAGCTACATAAACAACAGTCTTTGGATGGCCAAAGTTTCAGGTAACACGTCTTATCTCAATGACTTATATTTGATCCCAAGGAGTAACTGAAACCAGTTGAGGTGAATAAAGATAAGAAAGGTAAGATTCACTCTAAATCTAGTTCAGTCCTTAAGGCTTTGTTTGCCTGAGGATACATGGGAGAAAATGATATTGCTAAACATTCTGTTTAATGCATAATGCAGTCTTTCCATACCCCCATCATCCAGAAATTCTCACCAGCACATCCATGTTTTTTCGGTGCAGTTCTAATGCTCTGTAACATGCTTCCAACCAGCATAATTTTTCTTCCTCCTCCTCTTCTTTTCTTTCCTCTAAGTCTCGGTTTAAGAATATTGTTTCAGCTTGAAATATAAAATATTGACAATAAATTCTTATTGTGAAAACAAAACACTTATGTCTTAACCTTCCTATAGTCATAGGGAAGTGCTCACACTGCCTATACGCGAACATTAGTGGGAAGAGTAGCCTTTTCTGGGAAGGGAGAAGCCTTTTGACATAAACTCTATGACAGATTTGAAAAACGTCTTTAAGGTTACAAAGGGACTAAAAAATTTAATTATAGTGTAGTAAATTAGGTACATAGTTGCAGAGCAGTCAATGCTCAGGCTCTGAAAAGACCTGCACATACTTTTTTTTTTGTTGTGTATTTACATACAGAATAGCAGAGACATAAAATACACCTGTGACTCATTTGCACATTACTACTTATCACAGAGCCATCTACACTCTGAAGCAGTGCCATTAGAAAAACAAAATGCAAATTGCAGTTGCTAAAAGAGAAATATCTGGTCCCAGGAAGTGCAATAGAATTTAAAAGAAATCATTTTATACCCGTGATTTTTCAGCATTTAAGGAAAAAAAAAAAATGTATCAACCATAATATCCGAGGCTTACTGGAGTATGTACTGATTTCTAATTTTTGCTATTTTAGGGACTCTTAAACAGCATTTCTACTGACTTTTGTATGGAACAATTACTCAAAGACAAAGAGGATCAGATTCTTAGCTTTTTGCCACTAGCTAACTAACTTCTGTTTCAAAATAATACCTGGAGGGTACTCAAGGAAAAGTTTAAATCTTTTAATTGATTTCAGAACTCAAGCAGAAGAATTGATTTTGTGTTCCTATCAACTGCCACAATATAACAAGTACTATCATACACAGCAAACACAGCATCAAATTAGCATTATCATCTCTAGAGATTTTATGTTAAGTAGGGATTATCCAATATTTGCCTAAGAACAAACAGGTTGCTTTGTTAAGATCTGTCAACATAACGTACCAGCTCTGAACACTGTGAAGATGCTGGGCGTATGATACGAACACAACCATACCACTGTAAGACAACAAACAGTAAGCATGTAGGAAATCTAGCTCTGTCAAAGCTATCCTGTCTGTGGTTTTTGTATTAAAGAAACAAAGTTTGAAATGATTACAGGAAATTACCAGTATAAAAAAATTAACAAGTGCACAGATAAATGAAATAATTTGTTTATGTATCTAGGAAGAGTTTTACTCACTTAGAAGAGCTAAACAACTGAGAGCTGCAGCTTGTAACTTTACATTTTCAGGATATGTTTTAACAGCCTTCACAATGACTTCTGGAACCTTATGTAATACAAGGATATTGAAAAAATTTCCTGAAAACACATAAGATATTAAATGAATATAAACACGTATCTAGACTTTACACATGTTTAACATAAATTGCTAAGCACACAATGCACAAACTTTGCAAATGTTGGCTTTCTTATTACAGGGCTTGACACAACAATGTTTTATTTATGGAAAGAAGAGGTCAAGGATAAAAACAGTTCGGATCTAGGTTCTTTGAGGTTTTTTTACAAAAGATTGAGGTTTAATGCAAAATGAAGTGCACATTGTCATCAAAACAAGAAAAATACAGTCAGTGTATCACTTGCAGATTTCCTGCCAGGAAGCAGATGCAGTCCTGGTCTTGAATTCCTGCAATGATTTGATTTATCCTATCGAGCAAGCAGATTAACCCCAGTTTGTTCGGTTTGCCCTACTCTTTTTTTGCCCTCCTCATCAAATAGATCAAGGTCAGCATTATAAATACAGAATACATACATTCTGGAATAGTAGAAAGAATTACCTTTTGATAATACAATATATTTAAAGCATAACTTTCATTATAGGTTGTACACTATTTTATGTTAGAGGGTGAATATAAGGAATTCCGCAAAAAGCAAGCAAATGAAAATAACTTCCTCATTTGTTGTAAAAACAAGTATCATCCATAAATAATACAGCAACACTACTTTGTAAAATACAGTTTGATAGCTATGGTTTCTATTTTCATATTCAATTTTGTTTAATTCTTGATAAGTAAAATGAGAATCGCACTAGCAATGTGAAAAGTCAGATTAAAATCTGTATTAATGTTTCTCAGATGAGGTACAAAATTAAGAAGTCTCCCATATTTGAGCATCAAAAATATAATTACATACAGAAGAAAAGCTAACTTCATTTCTTTCCCTCAGTTCTGGTCCTGAGTCCTATAGGTGCTGACTACCTTCAATGTCTATATTTTTCACCAGAAGGTAAGTACCTCTCCTAGTGTTTTATGATTCACTTCAATGAGACCAAGTTAACAGAATGCTTAAGAACAGACTTTAAAGCAAGTCCTTTCCAGATTCATCATTCTAAAACCTTGGCCTTAACACCTATTACAAGTGCAACCGGAAACTATTTTTCTTCTTACCCTGTAGTAGTGTGGTCATGTTAGATCAGCATTGCTGTTTCTTGCCATATTTTAATGGAAATGGCACATTCGTGTAAACATGTTACTTATGAAATTAATAATTTTAGGCTATGTGATGAGTAATTATGTTGGATTTGTGGCTGGCATCAGTCAGTTAAAATCCTGATGACAGTCAAATCTAGGATAATTATTAGCAGATTAACAAAAATACCTGATGGTGATTTTCGAAGCTAGTAGATGCTGACTTTACCATTTCACTGCCAGATAACATGGGTTTAGGAAGACAGCGTCCATCAGAATAATTTGGGAAGCCACACCGGCTATATGGAAATCTTCCAGACTATTTCCAAGAGCACCCAGTAATTTCACATCTGTTTCCCTAACTGTGTGGTGCTGTGGACACTTCTCCCCATAACTCTCCTGAAGTGGCTCTTCATTAAGATGCTGAAAGATCCTATAGCTGCTTTACTGCCACTATTACTTGTTGGTCAGCATATACACATGACAAACAAGTGACTGAAACCAGGCTGGTTGTGTTTAGGGAAAAAACAGAGTTGCTGTGTCCCCACAAGTACTTGGTTCCCCTGCCTGTCTTCAGTTAGCCTTGCACAGGTACTGTTCAAGGGTAACATCACCTCTTGCCAAAAACCTGCAAATATAACCTCAGTGGCCACCACATTGTCTTGAAATTTTTATTTGGCTTTCTGAAGGGGAACTGGAAGTTGCTCTGGGTTGCACTCAAGTTTGATCTGTATTTTCCACAATATCTGCATAAAGAAGTGGAAACAGATGGTGAAAGGATGGGAGTGACCTGATTAAGGGGAGTCATGCACTGGTACCAGCATCTGCAGTAGCTTCAGGCCACCACCTGCAAGAATTGGGAAGTCTAACTCATGAGAAAGACCTTGGCTGAGTCCTTGACGAAGAAGAACCTGCCATGGAGTGGGAGCTGCTCAAGCAGCTACTCAAAGTGCTTTTGTACACGGCGAGGGGAAAAACATACTTATTTTCATTTAAACTTCTTATTACGTGGTCCTTGGCAACTGCTTAGATCAGCTCATTATAGTGGCAAGAGAGAATACAGAGCTGCTAAGAGGCACAACAAATCCCTTTTTGACATTGCCATCATTTCTCTGGATGTGATACTAGGCCATGTAAGCCCAGACAGCCAAAGTACTTTTGCCCAAGTCAAGGGAAGTCCAGGAATCAGTGGTTCTTTCACTGCTGCAGCATAGGGGACCCCAAGACAGGCACCATAGCTTGACAGGAATGCAGTTTAGATCTCTGAAGGTGAACGCATTGCAAGGAAGAAAAACACAGTCTTGGAGAATACCTCCCAGGCAATTCTGTAGCACCAGTTGTGTCTCACATAGTCAGCACTGCCACTTCAAAAAAAGAAATCTAGAAGGAATTTTCTTTCTTTCTATAGTAACTTTATACAGAATGGGATCTACTGATCTCCCATTCTCATCTTGTGCTTCTCCCACTTTTTTGTCCCATTTTTTTCCCCGCTTTAGTCTTTTATGGCAGCTTCTGTCATTGTTACCAATGTTTAACACAAAACAATACCATACTGACTGTGGCTAGTGTTACCTCAGCAAGTTTACATCATCAGAGACATGGAGCTATACAGCAGCCTAAGGATTAACTGGAATAGTAGTTCTCTCTCTTTTAACTCCAACTCTTACACACTCATAGTAAGCCGACTATAAACAACTTTGTGAACTTACCCAATGTAAGCTTATGCAACAAACAGCAACTCACTTCCTGAACTGTTTCACTATTGGGGAAACTTTTCATCATTTCCACTACAACATTGTAGCAACGAACATTTCCAGACATGAGCACTTCAACATTGCTGGCTAAAGAAAGAAACAGAAATAAAAATTGCTTCTAAAGACAAAAAACAACTTATTGATTGGATTCTAATTCAGACTTTATTTCAATATATTTATTTGTAAAATTGGGCCTATGTTTCAGGTTTTGCCTTGTAATTTGAGAGAAAGGTGGCATTTTTTTCTTGGTTTTGCCATAGAAGACATGAATGACTACCAACATTTGGAAATAATTCATTAAGTTCAGAGTCCATGTTAACATTTATGGATTGGTTCCATTCTCTATCAGGCCACATACCAGAAATCTCCTCACAAACTATTCTTATGTAATTTTTTTCTTAAAGCTGAACAAATTGTTTTATAGAACAAATAACCACCAAAACTTGGTCATCTAGATTCCCACAACAATTGACAAAGAGATCCGAGCACTCCGTATGGTGGTTCATCCCACCTGTAACAGGTATCTCTCATAGGGTTAGGTAAATTTCCTCTTGATGTGCCTGTTTCTCCCCATTAAACAGGGGAGAAGCCTGGGTGGCTGCCTATGACTACCATTTAGACAGCTAACATTCTGTAACCCATCATCCCACTATGGGCTTTGGAGGACAGTCGGCAGCAAAGCATTTCCTCGTTCCATTGAAACTACTGAGATTTAAAAGAGTTCTTGTACCACAATGGAATAAACCCTTACCTTTCAATTTCTCATGACATATGAGCTGGAACAAAGTCTATGTATCTATTAGTGAAAGAAGGCATAGTGAAGTACAAATCCTTGATGTAACTCACTTGGAATAGACACTTGAACTTCCGGGTATGGGGAGACAAACATTTTACTACTAGCTAGGATGTGTAAGTGTAAGCTAGGGTGTGTACTAGGATAAGCTAGAGTGTGTACTTACAGTGACTGATTTTCTCCATGGTAGCCTTTAAAGGAATACATTTTCTTGCAGGTACCGTGGGATGCCACAAACCAAGAGTATGAATGCTGCCAAAAGTAGCCTGGATTTGCACATTTACGCGTAAGCTATCTCTGTTTCTCTATTTTCAATCTTTTGTACTAGAAATGAGAGTGCTAAATACCTACTTTAGAGCAGGTCTTTGTCACGCCCTTCTCTTGTTACAGTTTGTATAAGTATTTACTGTTTTTAAAAGCACTTAAAATCTGGCATCCTCTTCCCTAGAAAACAGCAATAACTTCTGGGCTAGGGTAAGATTATTTCTGGCTCAAGGAATACTTAACTTTTTAAACACAAACTGGAACAGCAAGAAGTTTGAGAAACAGAAACTAAATAGCTTGGAGTCTGATGAAATGTGGGACACTAGTAGACAGTCTAGTTCTTGTTCTGTGGCATACATGGGGCCAGCACAGTTCCTGTAGAGCCAGACATGACATATGAGCAAGGCTTTGTGAGGAATCACGTTTGCAAGAGTACAACATTATATACCTCGTGGAAGACATGGAGAGCAGGACCCTGCTCTATGCTTGCCAAAATTGTGACTACCAGCAGGAAGCTGACAACAGCTGGCTCTGTGTCAACAAGATCAAATTGCTGTCAACAAATTGACACAAATGATCAAGCACATTTCTCAGGATCTGATTTTGCCCACAACAGGGACTGCTGTTATCAGAAGACAAGACATAATGAAGACATTTTCTCCCAGTCTTACTGCACAACACCCGCGGACGCTGTAAGACTCTCACAGTGCTACCAATGCTCCTCATTGCAGCCACCACAGAATGATCAGAGAGGGTGTGTGAGCCCTGATACCTTTTCTCAGCCCCAGACATTGGATTTGAATGGACAATCTTCCCTCTGTGGAACAGCCAACAGTGTTCTTTACCTGTTACCCAAACTCACTGAAGATTTATTTAGTCACTAAATACCTTATTTTTCAAACATTAAAAAGACAGGGCAGGGTCTTGAACTTTGACCTTTACAACCAGGATGAGCATCTTTGTTACCACTTACTCCAAGCAGAAAAAAGTCTCTTTCTGTTCTCTGTGAGAGATTTCAATTTTATCAAAATGTCTGAATATGAAAACTTCCCATGAAAAATTATAAATCAGTATTTCCCAAAGAAAACGGAAAAGTGATTTGTCTCGCAACTCCCAACCAATTCTCACTGATTTTTTACAATCACTGAAAGATTACTGCCAACTGAGGTGGGCTGATGCACGCTATAGGAGATGAGGAATTGAAAATAATTTCCAATAATGCACTTACATGGACCAGCTAAGGAATGTAATGAATAAAGTGCAGGAAGAATCACCTCTTCTTTCTCTGGAAACTCTTTAAATACTTTCAGTATGATCATATGATCTTTGCTTTCAACAAATTCAGTCAGCTGCTCTTCTGGAACTAAATTGAAAAGCAAGAGAGATACAGTATGTTTTGAGGAAATAATTCATATCCTGATACAGCATGAGAAAAGACAACTGTTTTTATCAAGTTTCCTTGTATTTATTTTCTGTGTTTCACAGAAAGTAAGGTACTCTCCATACACATCATCTTCCACAGTTATGGCTCCTTTTACTAAAAACTGAGCTACTTTATAAAGACCTTTTTCTAGCCTACTCTTTATGTAACCGAGTTCTGACTTTCAAATGCTTCCCTGTGAATCAGTATTTTAAAAGAAGTCTTTCAGCCTTTTTCACAGAATGAACCTCAGATTTTCCTCATCAAGACAGTATACAAGTGAAGGAAAGGCTAAGCATACAGTGAAAACAATTTGATGGAATGCCATTTTGCATACTCCGTGATTTTATTTCACTTCTCAACTTTTTTTGATAATGGAGTTCTTTCCACAAAGACTACAGTCATGCTTTAATATCTTACCTTCATTGTAATAATGGCTTAAGGTTTTTCCATCCCTGTCCCCTGTCATTTGTACTGACATAACTGCATGCCCGTGCAATGAACCAGATAAGGGAACTGATCCAGGTTAAGAAAGAAAGACACATTTTAAATTTTGTAAGCAGAATAATTTTCTGAATCTGGTTCAAGTTAAGGCTAGGCAAACACTCACAATAACTGACAAGGTACTCAGAGGCAGGAAAAAATAGCCAGGGGCAGCCTAGGAACTTGTTACATTAGCACTGCTGTCAAGAACAAGGTATGCAGGTCTATACCTGGAACAGTCTGTAGCTCTGTAAAAATCAGGCACTTACAAAAAACATGCACAGAAAATCTAAGAAGCTCAGACCTTTGTGGAGACTGAAGAGAAAATACAGCAGGACAGAAGTATTTAGGGAGAGTGGAATAGGGGAAGGAATGCAGAAGATCATTCCAGGCACACACATGTGGGAGGAAGACTGAGAAAAAGCAATGTAAAACTTCATATTCATTGCTCTAATTCAGAAAATTGGTGATATTGCTTGGAAAACCTGTTTTGTGCTAACTCATTCAAAGAACAGATACAATACACAAAACAGAATTTGGAATGCAAGAATTCATTTACTGTAGTTAAATAAACATCTGCAGTCCTCTCCCGACCTACACATTTTTCTAACTTAATAAACTACAAGATATAAATACCTTTCTCAAAAAGTTTTTGTAATGCTTTACATCCATGTTCCTGGATCTCTTCGTTTTTAGGGAAGGTATGCATGGCATTAAATACCAAGGAAAACACGTCCACCTCTTCCTCCAAGAGCAGGAAAGCAATTACGTCTGAATAGCAGAAGAGATTATATGTTATACTGATTAGTCCTCAACACTTTTATTGAAGCACTGTACTTAACCATTAAAGTCCAAAATCGCTTAATATTGTCCTTAAAATTTACTCTGATGGCTCAAATCCAGGTTTTTGTACAACACATGAAGAAGCTATCTCTTAAGGTAGTATTTTATAATACAACTGAGATATTCTAAAACATTACTGCCAAAAAGACAGTTTCCCCTCTCCACTCTTGCTCCCACCTTGCACTGCTTCGGTAGTTGACTGACCCCTCAAGGAGCCACTTCAACTCAGTAAACTGGTGGAAAATTAACCCATCCAAAAAAACCCTTTTTGCAGTCACAGCTAGCTGAAAGCTTTCACTAAGAAGTAGGGCTGGTGGAAGAAAGAAGGTAGGACTACACTGCCTGAGGAGAACAAGAGGGGATTTGAAATGTACCTGTCAGCTACAGTGAACCACAAAATCAGTCCATCTGTATCATGAAACCCTATTTTCACTCTCACCCATTTGTTCAGTCTGAAAATGAACTGAAAAGCCTATCTCTCTGTTGCTCTTATGAATGACATCAAAAAATTCTGAAAAAAAGTGTTACTCTATACCATGCACAGGCAAAAAGATTAATATTCATTACAATTTTTCAAGCTTACATCAATAACAATAGAATTCATAATGCCCGTTGCAGTGTTTCAGCTGCAGCTGGGTTTTTTGGTGTTGGGTGTTTTTGGGCGGTTTTGTTTGTTTGTTTGTTTTAAAGAGAAGATCTTTCTACATGGCTTTCACATTGGCCTCTCAGCTCCAGTTATAGTGCAATTCAAGTTTACAGACATATTGAAATAAAGAATACTAAAGAGATTTTTCTGACAAGGTAAAATTTCAAATATTTTTCTGAAGTAAGGTAGTTGAAATGAGAGTTCAAGTTTGGTTAATCAACTGCTGAGAAGAAGAGCAGCAGACAGGAATAAACTCTTATGGAACATCCAGTCAACAGTTTAGGACCCTTTACAATACTTCACAATTAAAAGAAAGAAGCTGCTGATTACAGTTACTCACTAATAGCCAGATTTTTCTATTATTATCAATCACACAGTGTAATGCCTTATAACGAGGCCTGTATTACCCAACTTCAGCAGATAAAAAGTTAGGCATCCAGCCTAAGCTAGTCCTCTAGACCTCCCTGTAATCAGAAGGGAGAGGAAAACAGGTTCAAGAGGTACTTGATCTTACAAAATAGACAAATGAATAGCATGAACCATCCTTTGAAATTGCCTGTTTCACTCTACCGCCTACAGCAGAAGCTTGGACAGCTAGAATATCTTTAACTACCTAAAGTCAAATCTAATCCTTAGTCTGTAAATAAGGCTGATTCCAAAGCCTGTTAAAAGTCATTGGAAACACTCCTATTCTAGCAATAATTTGTGCTAATACTGCTAATATTGTATGCTCTCCCTTAGTGTGTCTCTTTAGTTTCAACAGAAGATCAAGAATCTCAGCACCATGAGAAAAGTTCTCAGTACCTGGTAAGATTACTGTTTCAAAAATACTAACCTGTACTAAAGGAAGCAAGTCAGAATGTCATCATATTTATACTTTGGTAAGAAAAAATAAGCTCTTACTTATTTTACTTAACAGCAAGTACTTGTGTCTATGCTAATAATAAGTTGGCAAAATTAATTGGTCATGTTCTTCACAGCCTTGCAATTTGGAGAATCATTTCTACCTGGGTACTCTTATTTTGTATACAAGTACAAATGACAAGTGACTTTACGGAGTAAAACAGAGAGAAAAGTCAGGCCCGACACGTATAGTCACACACTTCATACTACAGTTCTGTGTTTTAAAGGCTTAGATAAAGTAGGAAAGTAAAACACACAATACCTGACATGAGGAGTAGATTTAATGCTTTCAGTCCTATTACTGAGAGATTTATATTTCCTTTGTGGACTGTAAGCATTTTAAGAATCTGCCTAAAAATAAAAAAAAAAAAAGACAAAAAGAGTTATGGCTAAAGAAATATCAACATACATAGAATTTTATCAAACATTTACTTTAAAAACAAAAATAGTTACAGAAATTAGCAGAAGCTTAAAAAGCTCCCAATTCACTTTTTTAAAAACTTCACAGGTAGTTGAGGCAACCAGTTTAAATACTTAATTTTTAGACAATAAGTTCAGGTGTGACAAAACCCTCTCTTCTCAATTTACACTACTATAGCCTTGTGGATATAATTCCTCACATTTGGAAAGAACACACACAACCATCCAGGTAATACTGCATCTGTCTATTAAAACGGAAGACGTTGATAACCACAGAATCCCAGCAACACTGAGATTGGCAGGGACCTCTGGAGGTCTCCTATTTCAACTCCCCTGCTCAAAGCAGAGTCAACTACAGCTGGTTGCTCAGGGCCACATCCAGTCAGGTTCTGAGTATCTCTAAGGCTTGAGACTTCACAACTTCTCTGGACAACTTGTTCCAGTGTTTCATCAACCTCATAACAACAACAACAACAAAGTTTGCTTGGTTTTTTTTTTAATGTTTAAGTGGAATTTCCTATATTTCAATTTGTGCCCATTGCTTCTCATCCTGTCACCGAGTGCCACTGAGAAAACCCTGGCTCAGTCCCCTTTACTTTCTCCACCTGGTATTTATACACACAGATAAGATCCCTGCTTGTGTGAGTCTCCCATTCTGAAGGCTGAAGAAACCCACAAAAATCTTCAATCATTTAGAAGCTGATGTAATAACTTTATATAAATATATTTCATTGCGTATATATGCATATATATGCTGCCATGATCACCAAGCATTCTGAATTACTCTTTGCATACGAAATACTTACTGGTGAACACCCAGTACTTCCCAGTCCTTCCCAACATCCTTAGGAGCTATGTTCTGTAGAGTACTTGGACAAATTTCTATTAATTTACAAAGAAGTGACCAACCCATCTGTAAAACAAAAATGCAGCTATTTTAGAACAGGTATTCTGTTTGGACCTTCCATGTTGTCTTCTAATATTCTTGGCTTTTGCAAGATGGATGTGCTGAAAAGTTATCTAGCTAAATCAATAAGGGAAAATTAATTAACATAAGACAAACGACATAAAAAGTTAAAAGATGGAGCTAGAACAGATATGCTAATGATTCTGAACGCATTGCTCATAGGAACACATCACCTTCAATGTGCTTCAGCACTGCTTGAGGATAAAGGACACACAGTTAAAAGATGCTGACAGAGAGAAAAATATGATGTGATCCATAGTATGTCATTATGGGCCAGGGAAGATGATGGCACTATTACAGGTAGTCTGGCTTTATTGAATAACAGGTGTTTCCATACGAAGTTGCCATTTAATTGCAAATTATAAGGAGAAAGGATAGGTTTTTAAAGGTGTTCAATGTTTTAAATGGGGATGAGATAGCTAACCAATACTATATATTTCACATTCTCTCCATCAATCCTCAATACTGTGCGCCTTCAAAATGTAATGAAGGCAGTGAAAGTTTTCAGATCATAGGGAATGAAAGATGAACTAAACCCAATATATTTGTTCTTAATAACTACCTGCTCTGTCCTATACAAATTCTTTGACTCTCAAACATCTCTAAATAATGCCAAAACTGAAAAACATTCATCTTCTGTCTTCCGTATTGGAGAACTCAGCTCTCTTATGAATGCCTGCACTGATATGATTGAATGTACTTTAGTGAGGATGGAGTAAGCAAAATATGTACAAAGGATTAACTGATGAGCAAGAAAAGCCTGCTGTATTGAAAGAGAAGTGAATTGAGAAATGTCAAAAGTCAAGATGAAGCAGATTTCACAAAGAGGAATTAAAACAAGGCATAAAAGTTTCCTTGGCCCTATAAATAAAAAGAAAAAAAAAAAGTGGAAGTAGGTCTGTGTGCTTTAAGAACAGGGTCAGGACAGAAGATATGGCTCAAAAACTCTATGTGTAATTGGATCAGTTTTTGGCAGAAACAAAGGGGTCAAGACAGGACAGCCAACAACAGGAATGTAAATGGCTATCTCCAAAGAGTTTAACTGCAAAGTTCATGGAAAGTGCGTGATTTTATTTTAAAAGTCCCACTTCATGCCATCATAACTGTTCTTGTAAAATTTAAAACCTGATGAAAATCAGCTTAATGGCCGTAGAAAATTCCTTTTTGTATTAAAACTGTTTCTGATTAAATTTATATTTCCATTAAACATTTTTATTTGGATTGTTGTGA
Organism: Cariama cristata; assembly: GCF_000690535.1. Taxonomy (NCBI): domain Eukaryota; kingdom Metazoa; phylum Chordata; class Aves; order Cariamiformes; family Cariamidae; genus Cariama; species Cariama cristata. The sequence continues at coordinate 96,744 of NW_009626366.1, forward strand.
CTCCAGCTATTGACAAACATTTATAAGAACTGTGGATCCAGAGAAGACCAATGGAAACATCTGACTTGCTGACATGAGGTCTATTTTACAATACTAAAATCACAACCTGAGATAACAGAGAGCTTATTATCTGTTTAATAATTATGTAAGAAAATAGGGGTATTTTAAATAACAGAAATCCTAAAGGTTACAGGGAAAGAAAAAAAAAACCCACACCAGTAAACAAAGATGTTCTTCTAAACACTTAAATAGGTTCCTATTCACAGAAACAGTTGGTGGCAGCACTGAAACTCTGTTATTTTTAAATCAGACCCTTTTCATTTCTAGCATGCATATCACATTAGGTCACACCTTCTATGTGAGACAATAAAGCTCTGCTGACTGCTCTTCACTCAAGTGTCAACATACTTTGCTCTAGAGTTTCTAAGCTGCTCCAATCATTTCCAGAGTAACTGCAGAAAGAAACTACCACATTTGCTTAAAGACATCTATTTTACTTTAAGGCATTATTGACTTTCCAGCCCAGTACCTTCATACTTCCAAAGAAGCTTGCAGGGTTCATGCCTGTAGTCTGACTTGCACTGGTACTTGCAATATTGATCTATTAAGCAAAATTACCCCGTACAGACCAGTGGAATATTAGCACAACATGATGCTTTGTAACCAGTTAAGGAAGGGAGGGAAAGAAAATCCTCACTTCAGATATGTCTCTTACTGTATTTATTCTCATACATGAGACAATTTTATTACAATGCCAAAAGCAAAAGAGGTTGAGTAATCCATTTATTCAGTGAAAATTCATCAGTACTGTAAAGAGACTGCACTGAAATCAGACTACTTCACAACTGCCATAAAGTGAGAATTGTGTATTCACAAAGACTGTAAACGAATCACAGTGAATGAAGCAAGAAGACAGAGCTCTAATAACATACTGTGGATGTTTGTAAATATCATAACTGAATGTGAAGGAAAAGCTGCCTATGACATTTTATGAGGAACAGGATTTGAGCTTTACATTGGCTATGAATTTCACACTTTAATACAACGTAGTAAAGCAAAGGAGCTCCAAAACTTATAAACTGAAACACTGTATGACTGCAAATGTAGGCAGAGAGAAGATTAAAACTCAGCTCAAAATTCTATATTAAATCAGTGAGGCATTTTAAAATGGTTAAAATGAAAATTAAACAATCACTATCTTCCTTGTGCACTTCTGAGAGTATTGTGCTGTCATTTCAGACCTACGTTCAGTTGGATTTCATGTTTTTTACTTCCTAGTCTAAACTTCTGGGCAGTGTTTTTGTAAATTGATATATACATAATATGCTTTATCCTGACAATAACTGCTCATTCATACTTCTGTATTTCTTAATGACCTGACATTTGAATAGTAAAATAAGTTAAAACTTCACACTCTGCACAAATATTTAGTCTTCAAAGGAAACCCGAGACCACTGTTATTCCAGATTAATCACTACACAAGTACAGTCTCATATTTTGATCTGAATTTTATGCTTTTGACCTCTAGCTAAGGTCTACTAGACAAAATAGATCCCAACCTTAAAACATACTATTATTTAAGAGACATTTGTAATATAATTTATGTTTTGCCTTCTAGATGAATTGAAAAAAGTGAAAGATGCCAAAAATAATATAACCATACAAATGGGCTTAATAAAAAAAAAAATCAAGTGAATTGCACAGAAATATGGAGCTTATAAACATCTTTTAAGCATAACATAGTCAGACATTTAATATACGGCTGCCAGGAAGGAGCGGTTTCATATGGCAAGTCTGGCAGCTGTACCGTAAGTACAACATCAAATTGTGCAAGTGCCCCACCTAATCTAAATGGGCCAACGTTAAGTTACAGGAGCAGCCAAGCAGAACCTGAAATTGCAGAACCTACTCTTAGCTAAAAGACTGTTTTTTCCCCCTTAAAAAACTGGGCTAGCACAACTCTTTTTCTAGGACAGGGCTACATATGTATGAATTCGTATTCTAAAGTTCTGCTTTTTAGAAGTTTGTGTAACCATGGCTAAATTCCATATTGACATGCCATTAGATAACATTATTGGTAATTTAGAAGCCTATGTCATACTGTATTCACATTGTTTAATCTTTATTTTTTACTACGCCTTCTTGTGCCGTTTAAATAAAGATGCAACGAGTGGTATCTGCAAAAAACTGGAACGCTTGTCCCTTTAAATGCAAACGGCTACAGCGCCCTTTCACAGATCAACAGTGCTTCATAAAGTGGCCCAGAAGAGAGCAAGTTAAAAAGAAACAAACAAGCCGAGCGGTAACTTTTATTCCGGGAAAGGACCGCGGTGCTCGGCTCATCCCAAGGAGTAAAAGCCGGAGCGGCGGGAAGGCGGCCCCGGCCCCTCAGCGCCCTGCCGAAAAAAAACCCCCGCCGCTCCCGGGTACAGGTCCACCACCAGCAGCAAGGGCACATGGACGTTTTTGCCGCTGAAGAGCCGGGGAGCTGTGAGGGAACAGAGACAGGCCGCGTTAGCGACCGGCGGCGGGCGGGGCAGGGCATGGCAGG